>NW_024736447.1:0-67652 GCF_018991925.1 Homarus americanus
GTACTGAAATTTTGAACAAAATCCATTTTTGGCCGAAAATGACAAAATTGTAAGTCTAAAGCCTTAAGGATTTTTGGCCAAAAATACGTTTTCTCTCTGAACTAAATTTAATGTGCCTAACTATTTAAGTACATCAGAATAATACACAAGCACCAAGAAATGACCTCGAAAACCCATAAGTGGCGAGTAATTAGCATTGCAAAGTAATTAAATATTCTAAAAATCATTTGAACATTTTCAAAAGCCACCATTTGAACAAGTTATAATCAGATATCAAATTTTGGTTAACAGATCATGGCAACACATTCAGAGAGGAAAAGAGTGCCTATACTGAAATTTTTAGACAAAATCCATTTTGGCCGAAAATGACAAAAAATTGTAAGTCTAAACCTTAAAGTTTTTGGCCAAAAATACGTTTTTCTCTCTGAACTAAATTTAATGTACTTCTAACTATTTAAGTACATCAGAATAATACACAAGCACCAAGAAATGACCTCGAAAACCCATAAGTGATGGCGAGTAATTAGCATTGCAAAAGTAATTGGAAATATTCTAAAAATCATTTGAACATTTTCTAAAGCCATTTGAACAAGTTATAATCAAGATATCAAATTTTGATTACACTTAGATCATGCAGCAGCACACATTCAGGGTACACACACACACACACACACACACACACACACACACACACACACACACACACACACACACACACACACACACACACACACACACACACACACACACACTTTAAAATCCAGCAAACTTCACAAACAATTATTATCCATGTAACGAAAATTGGACAAGAAAAAAAATAATCCACAAAATATTAATTAAAAAAAAGCTCTAACACTGAAATAAATTTACCATACGAAAAAAATCAATAAAAAAACACAAACACAAATAAACACAACAAACGAGAGCGAGAGAGAGAGAGAGAGAGAGAGAGATTTTCCGCATCTTTAAATGGACAGGTAACACGGCCACCATATGAGGGTAATCCACCACCACCACAGGTAACGAAGCATTGTGGTCTCCCTCTGTCCACGTCAGCAGGGGTAACTCAACTAAATCATTCACACGCCCTTATCTTGTCGGACCCTGCCTCGTGTGTGTGTGTGTGTATGTGTGTGTGTGTGTGTGTGTGTGTGTGTGTGTGTGTGTATGTGTTCGTGTGTATGTGTGTGTGTGTGTGTGTGTAATCCTCTTCTTGTCTGTTTGTATATCCGTTTTCACACACACGCACTTTATCTTGATACGAACTCGACTGTGAAGCTAATAAGACTCTCTCTCTCTCTCTCTCTCTCTCTCTCTCTCGTTGGAGGAAGGATGGGTGTGTGAGGATATATAGGCCTATGTAAGGTACAGATGAAGGGAGTATAAGTGGGTGTAGCCTTATGTATAGTGAAGAGGGGACGATAAATGTGTGGGATACATATGTGTTGTGTGTAGATGAGACAGACATGAGTGATGTATCTGTAGTGGTGATGAGGTGAGTGTCTCCCCTCAGCCACACAGACAGAGACATATTAATGATGATCTTCTACATCACTCAGGCCTCTCCCCTCCTCACTGGCACTGTTCCTGGCACTCATACCAACACTAATGGGTCTTCCCCTCGGCACTATTACTGCTATACTGACGATCCATTCTGAGCTTCACATTAAGACGGTCAACAGAAATTTTCCAAGATACCAAATTATTATAAAAGAAAAATAATAAACTACAAAAAAAATAAAAATTAAATTCCAAAATCCATTTCTTAGGACATGTATAACCAGAAGCTGTAATTACCTGGGTTCATAATTAATAAAGAAAATAAAATACGTTCTATAGTTGCACCTGACCTGTGTACCGATTGGAGGCTCACAGAGACGTACACACGATCCAAAAAGTATGTGTACACATTGGGTTCGATGACTCAACCGGCGTCTCAGGAGAGTGGAGGAACGCAATAT
Organism: Homarus americanus; assembly: GCF_018991925.1. NCBI lineage: Eukaryota > Metazoa > Arthropoda > Malacostraca > Decapoda > Nephropidae > Homarus > Homarus americanus. Next base: position 1,962 of record NW_024736447.1, read on the forward strand.
TGCGGAGACATTTTAAATTGGATAACGGACAGGAAACAGAGTCAGCATTAACGGTACAAAGTCCGATTTGGGTAACGTTACAAGTGGTGTACCCAAGGTTGAGTATACTGTAAGGTCTGTTATTATTTATTTAGTATTATTATTTTTGTATTCAATATTGTGTGTGTGTGTGTGTGTGTGTGTGTGGCCATTTATTGTGTGTATACACAATAATGACATACTGCAGATATAGGCTTTAACAACATAAATTGATTTGTCGACGCTACAACAATAGGGCGATATAATTAAATGTAGTGAACCCTCGTGAAGATTATAAGACCTAAACAAACTTTTAGTGTGGACAGAAAACTGGTAAACATAATTTAAAGTTCTAGACAACACTGTGTTTATGTAGGAAGTAAGGCTAACAAAATACTAGGGTTCAGAGCTCTAGTAACATGAGCAATAGTGTTATATTACAGCTATTGTATAACATTAGTCACACGAGACGACACTGCGGTTTAGTTTGGTTTAATAACTGGTATATACAGCACGTGACATAAAACACAAATAGCTATAATATACCTTTAACATATAAGCTATCAGTAACACACATCACTGATAACATTCAGAATATATTTTAGCAAAAACGTAATGTACAATAAATTATTTATTAGTCGCCTCTCTACCCTGAAATATATAATTAATCAACAACTAATTTGACTATTACAATTCATCTATGCGAAGAGCTTAATTAAAAATTATTATATTTTTTCCAGAAACTGAGGTGAAAAAATCCTAAAGCCTAATACTATAACAGTTTAATAGAGGCCACGACCGAGCCAGCCACCAGGTCACCGAGGCACTGTGCTGTAGAGGGGAGTGATTCCCTAGACAGCCTTCAGAAGAGGATGATAAAGCTAAGCCTAGGCATCAGGAACCTTCCTTATAGAGAGAGATTAAGGAAACTGAATTAGCATTCTCTTGAGGGACGTAGGGCTGAGGGGCGACACGAGTGAAGCGTACGAGTTGAAGTCGGGGTTAAATAAAGGCGACAGAACTAACATACTTAAACTATCAAATTAGGAGCGAACACGTAGCAATGGTTTTAAATTAGATAAATGTTGATTTAGGAGGGAGACAGGTAAACAATGGTTCGGAGTAACGGGTGAGTGGAACAAGTTACCAAACACCATCATTAAGACAAACTCGTTGGCAAGTTTCATTCCCTCAACTATGAAATGATTCGAACAACTGTCTCTTCCACTACTTACCGTGAACCACAAGACGAGTCCTGAATTCGCCACTTACCTGAAAGAGAAAAAAAGTTATTAGTTACTCTTTTAAACGACTAATTAGCAACAGGAAAGGGATAAACACATAATGGATACAATTTGTTATTTTCACACGCATCTTAAAACCATTTTGTTTATCATTATTACGTCATCAACAAGAGATTTAAACAATGGTGGAAAATTAACCAATGTTGTTGTCTAATGATGATGGAGAAGAGATAGGAGGAGGGGAAGAACAGTAATGATAGAAGAACCAATAAAAACATGGACAAGGGAGGAAGAATAAGAAGAAAAAATAAACAGAAAATGAGGAAGAAAAAAGAAAATATTTTTTTTGTTAAATAAGAAGAAAAATGTAGAAGATGGAAGAAATAAAGAAAAAAAAAGAAGAGGAGGAAATTCAAATTGTAAAAATGAAATACCAAAGAAAAATTGATGAAAGAAGGAAGACCAAGAGAGAGAAGTAGAGAAGGATATTAAAGAATAAACAAAACGAAATGAAAACATAATAAAGAAGAGAATGAAATAAGGAAAAATGTTGATGAAGAAAAGGAGGAAGAAGAAAGAAGAAGAAGAAGGAGGTGGAGGAGGAGGAGAAGAAGAAGAAATGAAATAAGGGGAAGGATAGTGAAGGTGAAAAAATTAAACTAAGAGAAACTCAAACACTTAACACACACTTGATGTTGCAGGGAGACGAGTGTAAGGTATTCCCCCACAACACACACACACACACACACACACACACCTCTCCACACGACAGCTGCCCACTTCAGTACTTCTGATATATATTCCTACCCAGGTCCTATACCCCTTGTATTCTTCTGCCCTCCGCCCCTCATCCACTGCCCACTCTTGCCCTCTGTCCCTTACCCCATCCACTGCCCACTCTTGCCCTCTGTCCCTTACCCCATCCACTGCCCACTCTTGCCCTCTGTCCCTTACCTCATCCACTGCCCACTCTTGCCCTGTACCCCACAGCCACTGCTCTCCCACAAACACTGGGTAGGTCAGGATACACAGTTACACACCACTGCCATTGCTAGTGTGGTGGGAACCTTGCCCTGGCCACCCACTACCATCACCTTCAACACCACCACCACCACCACTACCACCACCACCACCACCTTCACCACCACCACCACCACCACCACCACCAACAATCACCACCATAAACCTTAAGACCTCCAACAAGCCACCCTAATGAGCACCCTATTATCACCCTATTTGTTCAGCCCAAGCTTAAAATTGCTGTTTTATGAGCTAATTGATTGTAAAAGTCTATATTAGGGGAAACGAGCAGTATTAAACTCCAAGGTTAAATCGGCCGTGAAGAGAGAGAGAGAGAGAGAGAGAGAGAGAGAGAGAGAGAGCATCAGCGAACGAACAAAATCCCTAAATCCCTCTGGAAATAAATAAAACCAAACATAAATAAACAAGAGGATCGAGTCTTCCCATCAGCCATCAATTAGGTAAACATAATAGAATCGGATCCCCTATTGACTATAGATGAAGTAAACGAGACAGGTCCATCGCTGTCCCACACGAAACAAAGGACGAGCGTAATTAGATGTCCCAGGAGTTTATACAACGATATATCAACACGGATTCTCTCCTTAGTTTCATACCTGTTACTCAGAATGATTAAGACCTGTTAGGCATAATATCGTCTCTCGTCACTAACATAGACCGGACATAGCGTCTCTCCGTCCGTCTGTTTGTCCGTCCGGGTTACATTTCCGATCACACTAAATTTCTAACTCAATTAACTTCAAATTTAATACAGATACTCACTCTAAATGATTCCACAAAACTGATTAGAATATAACCAATGAATGAAGGTTTTCCGACTATTCCTGGATTCTAATTGGTCTAAGACAAAAAGATTCCCGAACAACTGGGACTTCCTGACAACTTGTTTATTTATTTGCTATTTGAGATCAGGACCAGCGTCTATGATACGTCTCTTAGGAACAAATCTTGGCGTAAGTCTTTAACAAAAATAAATTAAGTCGACGTATCTGATTTTTGTTTGACCTTTTAACGTGAGGCCATCGAGAGGGTCATCCACCATGGCGGCCACACACCCATCTCCCTTATCTCAACTCTCCTCTTCTTCTCTATCTCCCAGCCCCTCCTTTCCTTCCTTTCTTCCTACTCTCTCCATCTTTACCTCCCACCCCTCTCATCTCCACTACCTCCAGCTCCTCCCCTACATCATATCAATAAGCTTCACCTTCCTCCTCCTCCTCCTCCTTACTATCTTCCACCCCCCTAGCTATACACCCACCCCTCCCTTCCTCCCGCCCAGCTGTTCCTTCTCCCTTCCACCACGCCCCTCCCATTCTCCCTCCTCCCCTCCATCACTTTACCACCTATAAATACTAATTTGTTTCTTTTATGGCAACTCTACCGCGGCTACGTCTTCTATGGCAGCCCTTCCTTACCCTCCCTTCTTCTACCACCTTCCCATGCCTCTGTTATCACCTATTCTCCTCTATCTCTCGTTCTTTTTCCAATCCTCCTTCTATTTTTATGTATAATCTTATTCATATTTAATTACACTAATTTATTATATCATTATTATTCTCTGCCTTTATTCCTTAATTTTGATTCGTATCTTATTTTTTGTTTTCTCTCTGTCTTCCACCACCCCACTAATACACCCCTACCACAACACCCCACCAACCACCACACATCACCACACCAACCACCATCCCTACGCCAACCACACAACCATCTCCCACCAGTAGCAACCCAACAGGCCAGACTGGTACTTCAGCCAATCACCGTTACCATCACCATTGCCACTTATACTCTTACCTCTATCTTATTTATTTACAATACTTCACCTTTACAAACTCACTCACTCTCTCTCTCTCTCTCTCTCTCTCTCTCTCTCTCTCTCTCTCTCTCTCTCTCTCTCTCTCTCATCCTCATTCGGACGTAACTCTCATAATGTGATTACAAAAATATTATTCAGAATGAGAAAATTATGTGTGTGTGTGTGTGTGTGTGTGTGTGTGTGTGTGTGTGTGTGTGTGTGTGTGTGTGTGTGTGTTAAGGTTGGAAGGATTTTACTTTGATGATAAACTAAATGAAATGTCTTACCTTTTGAGGGTGTTGATGTGTGAGTCAATACTGTTCATGTTCATTTACGTCTGTACCATATGTTCACTGTGTTCATTTATTCCCTGTTCACTATGTTCATCCACGGGGTATGTTTATAACTACTGAGCTAAATGTAATATAACTCTACCAGACCAGGAGGAGTGGGGAGAAGAGGAGGAGGAGGGGGAGGGGGAAGAGGGGGAAGAGGGGGAGAAGAGGAGGAGGAGGAGAGAGACAGGGAAGAAGAGGGAAAGGATGAGGAGAAGGAGGAAGACAACGACGATGCCAACGAATAATAGGAGGAGGAGGAAGAAGAGGAGGCAGAGGAGGATAGCGAAGAGAACGAGGAAGAAGAGAACTAGGAAGAGAAGGAAGAGGAAGAGGAGGAAGAGGAGGAGGACAACAAAGTAACCAAGGCGATAACAAGAGCTCCTCACTATTCTTCCAAAAATACCTGATTGTACACCTGACCAATCTACTGTACACCTGACCCAGCTACTGTACACCGCCCGTCACCCACTTCCACCCACATCTCCCACACCCCCACCTTCTACACCCACACCCCCACCCCCTACAACCCACACCCCACCTACTACACCACTTGCTAAACAGTAAAATCGTTGAGGGTGGGGTTGTATTTTTGTTGGTGGTGAGGCGGGCCAGATGAACAGTTCCCGCGGGACCATGCATGATTTGATTCCCTCCCTCCCTCCCTCCCTCCCTCCCACACCTCCCTCCCTTCCACACCTCCCTCCCTCCCACACCTCTATTCCCTCCTCCCTCCCTCCTTTCTCCCCTCCCATTTTCCCTTCCTTCCTACCCCCCATATTTCCTTTCCTCCCTCCCATTCTTCCTTCCTTCCTGCCTCCCTTACTCTCACACTTCCTTCCTTCCTTCCTCCTTCCCTCCCACACCTCTCTTCCTTCTCCCTCCCTTCCCCCCAAACTTCTCTCCCTTTCCCCTACACTTCCTCCCTCCTCACACGCCTCCTTTAATAATAATAATAATAATAATAATAATAATAATAATAATAATAATAATAATAATAATAATAATAATAATAATAATAATAACGACTATAACAACATAAACAACAGAAGATACCAAAAAAACCCAACAATATAAAAACTAATTAAAAAAATAATTACCCAAATAAATAAATAAAAATATAAATAAAACAAAAACATCCAAATATAACCAAGAATCAACCAAACAGCAACATCCCTGAGAGGTAATTATCAACCAGGTAAAATACTACCAATATGTAACCCAAATAATAAGACTAACACCTGACCATAATCATTACTAAGCTCGTTCTTACTAATACATTATATCAAGGTTATTAAAGACGCTCAGTAAAGTCGGAAGGTTTATAGATACATGTTTTCCGGGTCACAGAATAAATAATGAATAAATAAAATAAATAAACGTTCAAGCAATGTTTTTATCAATCGTGAACTAATAAAAAAAAAACGTTCATAGTTCGACTCTTATCTTCAAAACATTTCCCAAGCCAAGATTTCAACACTAATGCTTCAAACGTCTCGAAAAGTCATCATGAACGAGACACCTACCACTACCAACCCCACTGGTGACGTAAACGAACCACACTCCCTCCCACCGTCATCTACGAGCCAAACAAATCAACTCTTATCTCGTGTAGTCGTTTTGTTATAGATATCATCATACGGGAACTTTTAAAATATCATAATTTTCCCCCATTGTGTAGACTGTGATAACGAAAATCATATGTGATATAGGAATGTTATAACTAGTAAATAAATGAGAGAGAGAGAGAGAGAGAGAGAGAGAGAGAGAGAGAGAGAGAGAGAGAGAGACAATAAACTGCCACATTACAATTATATTCTAACAAAATCTTAAGTATGATAAGTTGAATCATTAATTAATTTTGACTATAATTATAATTATATATTTAGTAAGAATATATATATAAAGTATCTATATAAATTTAAAAAAAAACATTTATTTATATAAGTAGAAATAAATTATACAGGTTGGGACAAGTGATCAGGTGGTATGTAAAAGTTTCACCTGCAAGAACAAACAATTTATTTTCCATTATCTATTTACATGTTTATTCATTTATCTCATTAATTCTTATCATCATGAGTGACGGCCTGTGTTTATGTGGGAAGACATCAAAGCCTTTTAGAGAGAGAGAGAGAGAGAGAGAGAGAGAGAGAGAGAGAGAGAGACTTACTTAATAATTCAAACTATCCTAAAACCCTCTACACACACACACACACACACACACACACACACACACACACACACACACACACCAAATCAAAACCATTCATCCTTTCGAAGACAAATCACGATACATGATACCAGGTACAGTAACCAGGAGTGTAGTTCACGAGGTGTGTACTAGGTGGCGTGTGCCGTTGGGGGAGGGAGAGAGGACGCACCTGGTAAATATTTAAGGTAGCGGGCAGCAAACCATGGTGGGGAGCCTCTGGGGGTTTAGCAAAATATTTAGCAGATGCTTCCCTCCCTCACGACCTTCCACTGGTTCTGTATGTGTGTGTGTGTGTGTGTGTGTGTGTGTGTGTGTGTGTGTACCATCGTGGGTCAGGAGGAGGGGGAGAGAGTCAGTCATGTCTGGTAGCTGGGGTGGTCTGGGCTGGTCCGAGTCTGGTGTGGTCTGGTCTGGTCTGGTCTGGGTGCAGGCTAGGCTGGTCTGGTCTGGTAGGTGGGGTGGTCTGGTCTGGTCTAAGGTAAAGATGACTTAGTGTTCTTATCTCACCTATTCGTTAAACCACACACTATTCAACGTAATATTTCCTCGTTAGTCTTCTCGTTGTATGAACTTTATACACACTTACTGTTCATCATCAGTTACTATTAATGGCCTCAGGTACTAACAGAGATCACCCACACACTTAAAACTCTTTCTCATTCTATTTTCCTTCACTTTTCTTCGTCATGCTTCTTATTAACCTTCTATTAACAGTTCCTTATCAGTATTAACACTTCATAGATGGTCATTCTGTCGTCTTGGTTAACATGCGGGTTTTTTTTGCTTTCAGGTCTCCCTTTTATGTCTCTCCTCCTCCTCCTCCTTCTCTTTTTCGTCTTCCTCTCTTTTTCTTTTTCTCTTTTTCTTCTTCCTCTCTTTTTTCTTTTTTTCCTCTCCACCTCTTCTTCCTCTCTCTCTACTTCTTCTCCTCATCTTCTCATCCTCCTCTTCCTCTCCTCTTCTTCTTCCTCTCCCCTCCTCCTCTTCTTCCTCTCTCTCCCTCCTCCTCCTCCTCCTTGCCTAATATGCCCTGGGTCTTAACACACTACTACGTTAATATACTCTTAATTATTAACAGGAGAAAACATCTACTTAATGGCAGAGTCTCGGTGTAATTCCAAGTGTCAATTTTAGATGGTAATGTGTGGTGTACCTCCAGAACACCAGGTAATTTACACCCTCACACCAGGTAGTTTACACCCTCACACCAGGTAATTTACACCCTCACACCAGGTAGTTTACACCCTCACACCAGGTAATTTACACCCTTACACCAGGTAGTTTACACCCTCACACCAGGTAGTTTACACCCTCACACCAGGTAATTTACACCCTCACACCAGGTAGTTTACACCCTCACACCAGGTAATTTACACCCTCACACCAGGTAGTTTACACCCTCACACCTCAAGTTAGGAGGAAATTTTTTTAAACTTTAGGAATCACTGAGGAATCCTGGTCTCTCTCTCTCTCTCTCTCTCTCTCTCTCTCTCTCTCTCTCTCCCTGTGTCTGTCTCTATCTCTGTGTGTATCTGTCTGTCTGTCTCTCTATCTCTGTCTGGCTCGCTTTATCTGTGTGTCTATCTCCCTCTGTTTGTCTGTATAATCTGTCTATCTCCCCGTGTCTGTCTATGCCTGTCTGTCTGTGTCTGTCTCTCACACAAATAACCATCTTATCTAACCCTCAATCAAGTACTGTAAGCTCATCAAATATTCATGTGAGTACTCAAGTCTGCCACAACCTGACACAACATAGCCTGAAGATCACCTGAAGATTACACAACCCCAAGTTAGGTTAGGTTAGGTTAGGTTAGCTTAGGTTAGGTTAGGGTAGGTTAGGTTAGGGTAGGTTAGGTTAGGTTAGGGTAGGGTAGGTTAGGTTAGGATTTGGATGGTTTAAATAATGTAAATAAACTGAGGAAGATACAGTGTGGGGGTGAGGGGTGAGGGAGGGTGTTCAAGACTCCTGGAGAGTTTTACACACACACACACACACACACACACACACACACACACACACACACACACACACGAGTCTTGTCTCCATGTATACATACTGTACACCACTCTCCTCCTCCTCCCCTCCTACTCTATTCCTCCGTGATGTCATCGTAGGAGATGGACTTGGGTGTGTTGTTGTTGTTGTTGTTGTTGTTGATATTTGGGGAACCGTAATGTTGTGTTTGGGAGTCAGTGAAGATTCCCCCCGCGCAGATGATTAAATACCATAACATTAATCGATCCTGATTTAAGCAATGGAAATCTAATTTAACTTAATCTAACCTATCCCTTTTCCGCCTGAAGTTAGTTTATTTCACCTCATGATTAAACTCCCCTAACGGTAATCTAACCTAATTTAACCATTGATAAGCTAACTTAACCTAACCTAATATGTGCTAACCTGACTTAATCTAAGCTAAACTAACCTAAATTATCGTGACCTAATCTAAAATATCCTGACCTAACTTGACCGGTGAGTACTGTACAATCTTGGGAATTAATATTATCAATTCTAGTCGACCTGGGATAGTATTTATTTCTGTCGAGTTTATTGTCAGTAAATCCTAAATTCTCAAGACTATGTTAAGAAAAAAATGACAACTCGGTTTTATATCAGCAATGTAAACAAATCCAGGTGGTAGTGATATTAAGCATCAGTTTACAAGTAATAAGTGAGGCAGTAAAGGAGGTGTAGTAGCTCCACCCTCTTATGCAGGTGCCCCTTATCTCCTGTCCACGAGGTACGCCAAGTGCCCGTGACCTCTTATATAAACACAACCTTCTTATAAACTTGATGGAACTCGAACGTTAAACGAGCCGTAACTCTCTTGGTACGAGACACGCGCTCAAACATCACCTCCCTCTTCCCCTTCTCTACCCCAACATGATTCCCCAACACACAGCATCCCCCTACCCCCCCGACCCCAACATTACCATCATCCCCACCAACACCCCCTCCCTCCCCAGAATGACCCCCACCTCCCCCCAACACACTTGCCCCGGCAGACACACACACACAGGTATGCCGGACACCTTTCAAATTCAACTGGCTCGCACTTATTTACTGTCCAAATAAACTTTACTTACAATGCAGTTCCTCTACTGGTTCAGGAGGTGATAACATCGCTTAATAGTTGTCTTAAGAGTTTCTTGATCTGACATACCTGTAAGATATCTTTTATCGGGGAGTCTGATCAGCCACATGTGTTCTACGATAACTTACAGGAAGGTAGACTATCGTAAGCTCATCTAAAGAGCTCTGTCTCTCTCTCTCTCTCTCTCTCTCTCTCTCTCTCTCTCTCTCTCTCTCTCTCTCTCTCTCTTGTAATTACGATCTTTTATCAATTTGTGTTATAATACTGTCAACCAGCGAGAGTTATTTGTGGTGGTGGTGATGGTGGTGGTGGTGATGGCAGTAGTGGTGGCACTGGTGGTGGTAGTGATAGAGGTGGTTGTGGTGGTGGTGGTGGTCGTGCTAGAGGTGGCAGTGGTGGTGGTGGTGGTAGGTGGTGGTGGTGGTGGTGGCAGTGGTGGTGGTGGTGGTGGGGGTGGTGTGATAGAGATGGTATGTGGTGGTAGTGATAAAAGGTGGTGAGTGGTGGCAGTGGTGGTGGAGGTGGTGGTAGTGACAGAGGTGGTGGTGGTGGTGGCAGTGGGTGGCAGTGGTGGTGAGGCGAAGCTGTGCACCTAACTCTTCTTAACGTTGCCTTTGTGGTTTATGAACGAGTGCAGGAGACCATAATAATGAAGCCCAGCAAAAAGTGAAGTAGTCTAAATGGTGAGGGGAGAGGGAGGGAGGGAGGGGGAGGGGGAGAGGGGCGGAGGGAGGGAGGAGGGTGAGTGCGCAAGGAGAGAGTCCTTACACACTCGCTGGCTGGGACTCTAGTTCATATGCATACACCGCTGATCGACCACATCCCTACATAATGCACACATTGGGAGAGAGAGAGAGAGATAGTGAGAGTAAAAGAGAGAGACAGAGAGAGAGAGAGAGAGGAGAGAAGAGAGATAATGAACTGCCACACTATCTCTAAGAGGTTCATTAAAAGCCCTCATCGTTACATTATTTACTACACAACTACAACAACTTTTTATAACGCATGGAAAATATAAGCAATTTCTATCCCCCGTCAAAATTCCACATAATTCACACACACACACACACTGGGAAAAAAAAAATCACCACCACCACCACCAGCAGCGTGAAATTCTACTACGATATATGAAAGTTTTAGTTGGTCAAGACACATACTGCATCCTGGGAGAAAAAAAATATATAATGAGTGTCCATGAAATTGTATGATGCGTGGCAATTCTAGCAAGTCGAGCCTTGGGTTAGGGTCTTAATGAGTATTTTTGTCCAAGATGTCATGATCCTTACAGTCATTCATCCAAGCGCCTGCAGTTACAGTTTTTTTTTAAGCAAGTGTCAGGTTCAGTTCTTGAGGAGATAATGTGAATACTCATGTTATATTAAAAGTCTGTAGTAACTTAACACTTAAATGGTGATTATCCCACTATGGACCACACTCTACCCCCCCTCCCCCACAACATTAAAATAAATTAAAACATGAATAAATAATAAAAATAAAATAAAAATGCTACGTTCAATCTTCCCTCAACTCGGGTGAATAAAAATTAAAATGGATCAAGTTACGGTACAGCTGTCATGTAATTACGACTCTATTTTGTAACCTGTCTTTATGCCGTAGAATGACATAGACATTTTCTTGTGATTCTAAATAGAGAAATAAAAGTAATGAATGGCCACGAGGTGTAGTGAGGGTCTGTTTGTCTGCATGATCTTTCCGGTTCATGATCTTCCTAGTTACTGGTCTTCCCGGTTCATGATCTTCTTAGTTACTGGTCCTCCCGGTTCATGATCTTCCTAGTTACTGGTCCTCCCGGTTCATGATCTTCCTAGTTACTGGTCTTCCCGGTTCATGATCTTCCTAGTTACTGGTCCTCCCGGTTCATGATCTTCCTAGTTACTGGTCCTCCCGGTTCATGATCTTCCTAGTTACTGGTCTTCCCGGTTCATGATCTTCTTAGTTACTGGTCTTCCCGGTTCATGATCTTCTTAGTTACTGGTCCTCCCGGTTCATGATCTTCCTAGTTACTGGTCTTCCCGGTTCATGATCTTCTTAGTTACTGGTCCTCCCGGTTCATGATCTTCTTAGTTACTGGTCTTCCCGGTTCATGATCTTCTTAGTTACTGGTCCTCCCGGTTCATGATCTTCTTAGTTACTGGTCTTCCCGGTTCCTAGTTCTCCTGACACATGTAATACCCTCAATGAATCCACACCTTCAATACCAAACAGGGCAACACACACACACACACACACACACACACACACACACACACACACACACACACACACACACACACACACACACACACACACACAGCGTAAGTCAGTAGTGCGTGGCGTGGGATGGTCCTAGGGCGGAGTGAGGTACCAGTGACGTGAGCGAGGGAAAAAAACACATTCTCTCAGGCTATAAATCAATCAGAAACTTTAGAGTATAATGGACAGTAAAAATAAATAAATAAAAATAAATATTCAATCCTTTTATGAGTCTTGTCGTAAAAGCAGGTAGCATTAGGGTGTCACTTCATACATACATACATACATACATACATACATACATACATACATACATACATACTAACTAAACCCAACCAGTCAAAAAAGGCATTCATAGAGCTGACAACAAACGCTAAAAATACACACACACACACACACAGTCACACACACACACACACACACACACACACACACACACACACACACACAAACACAGACACACACACACACACACACACACACACACACACACACACACCTGTACAGACCAATATGCTAATAGCTGCACACCGCCACTACTACTTGACAATGCAGATCGATTACGTATAATATATGAGCATATCTTATCAGCTGACACAAATGGTATAATTTTTGGTATATACGAGTGTAGTGTATTGTATTATCTATTGCATAACTTGTACAACGTCTAGTGTAGGTTAGGTTAGGTTAGGTTAGGTTAGGTTAGGTTAAGTGATAATACCTAGTTATGATTTTTTTCTCCTTTTAAAGATAGATATATAACAGACACAGAACAGACAGACAGACAGATAGACAGAGAGAGACAGACAGACAGACAGACAGACAGTACAAACAGACAGCCACAAGTATAAACAGACAGACACAAGTACACACACACACACATACACAGTCTTCCTCCCATTCGGAAACCTTCAGTGAAACCCCAACCAAGCTCTTGGAAGCCTCACAGAACCCAGGAAACCTTCATTGTTTTAGGATGTAAGATGATGTAAGGTTCAGTTTCTGGAGCCGTAGTGTGGGTTAGGATAAGACTTATTTCACTGCAAGATGTCAGGGTGGTGATGTCATTGTTTTAAGGGTGGGTGGTGATATCACTGTTTTTATGGGGTGGTGATTTTACTTTTTTTGGTGATGTCATTGCTTTTAGAGGGGGTGGTGAAGTCACTGTTTTAAGGGATGGTTATTTCACTATTTTAAAGGGTGGTGAAGTCACTGCTTTAAGAATGGTGAAGTCACTGTTTTAAGAGTGGTGATGTCACTATTTTAAGGATGGTGAAGTCACTATTTCAAGGATGGTGATGTCACTATTTTAGGGGATTAAATATACTGATGTTAAAAATAAGGAATTTAAAGGGAGTGACAAAAAATAGGAAGTATAAATAAAGACATGCTAGGCGCTGGGGGCAGGGAGGGGGGGGGGCTATGATTCAGCCCCCCTTGAAAAGCAAACTAAGGTGTGGTGAGGAGGAGGAGGGGAAGAGGGGATAAGGGGAGAGGGAAGGAGGGGAGGAGTGCAGAGGAGGGAAATGATGTGCCCCCCCAGTTAATAGACAGGAAGGGGAACGGAGGGTGGAGAAGGAAATAGGATAGGGGTGGGGAATTAGAGTAAGGGGAGAAGAATAGAAGAGGCAAAGAAACAAAGTGGGAGAGGGGAAACTTTAAATTAAATTAAATTCTTCTTTCAATATTCACTTTTACACACCTCCAAAAATATACTACATTTTTTTTCTAATACTCACTCCTACACCTTCATTCTACCTCCAACAATCCCTCCTACACCACCACAATCCCCAACAATACACACACACACACTACCATCCCAGAGAGGCAATACAACCACCTCTTCCTCTCCAACACCTGTAAATTTCAACACACCTCGTCTACCACCTGTCCCCATTACCAGGTAGCTACAGTATGCTAATGAGACGCTGGGGATAATCATTACCTTTATGTGGGTTCTGAGTATTATTAGATGATCTTTAATGAGGATAAATTAGGTTTCTATGGTTTCTAATGATGGTGAGTAATTTGTTGGTTGTTGGAGAGTGAGTTGGGTCTCTAATCTGGTTTTTAATAATTTTTTCCCCTTGGTATTTTTTTATTCTACTGTTGTTGGTTTCTAAAGGTTTCTTATGTTTTTTTTCAAGTTGTTTTCTGTTTTTATCGTCGGTACAGGATGGTTCTTTACGTTATCTTCTCCCTCAAATTGAACAACACATTAGCTACCTACCTGTTGCTGCATCACCTGTGGCAGTCTCTCTCTCTCTCTCTCTCTCTCTCTCTCTCTCTCTCTCTCTCTCTCACTCTCACTAACTCTCTCTTGCGGTGGGGATATATACAGGTATCTGTGTCTGTCTGTCCTTCAGTGACCAATAAGGTTTCCGATCCATAGCTTTACCATTAGATCTTAATAGCTTTATATATCCAGTTAGGTGTTATTTTCACAGGTTCTTGGGCTTGTGTGTGTTGTTTGTGTATAGAGCTAAACCCAAGTGGTATTTGAAGTATAAAGTCATTTTCAAGAAGATGAACCATTTTCCGATGACTTCTTCATACAAAATAAAAGACACTTCTCTATATTTTTGTTTTGTAATCTAAGTTTATATCGTCTCTTTACACATTGTTTCATTTTTAGAACAATGAATTTAAAAATTTTTTGGGGGGTCAATGTCTCGTTTCCTTTTCCCATTAATATTTTTTTCCTTTCTCTTTTACGCTTTTCCCCTTTCACAGCGCAGAGCCTCTCCCTCACTTCTTTTCAACACCAAGCGACGACCCTGGACCCCCCAGTAGAAAGTTTCCCCATGAGAGAGAAGAGAAGAAAGAAGAGAGAGAGCCCCCCCTCCCCTACACCACCAGATCATGGCCGTCATCTCAGAGAGCCAATATGTCGACCAATCTGGCGTCATAATATAAAGCCCGTAAAAAAAAAAGAGCCGTATTTTCCTCCCCGTCAGCGTGTTGTGGTGGCTGGTGAAGGAGACCGCCACTACAACCACCACCACAACAACCACCGCCACCAACAACCATCCCACTACTACTACTACTACTATTACAACCATTATCGGCACCACTACTACTACTACTACTACTATTAAAACCACTATTATCACCACCACCACCATCACTAGCAAGCACCACCACAATACCATTACAATCAAAATCATCAGTCACCACTACCACACCATCAACCACTGCCACCACCACCACTACCACCTATGATAACTACCAGCCACTAACTACAACCATCAGCCACTAACCATCACAACCACCAGCCACTAACCACAACCACCAGCCACTAACCACAACCACTTACCACCACCCACTAACCACAACCACTTACCACCACCACCCATCACAACTACCACCATCATCAGTAGCGAAGGAAGATTGGATTGTCTCCTAGTATGACGCGCCTTCATAAAATACAGGGAGGGAGGAGACCACATGTATGAACGGGAGACCCTTTATAAAGTTACGGGATGAATGGGAGATGATGGAGAGAGGAAGGGGAGATGAAAGGGTACGTGAAGGGGAGATGAAGGGAAGGTGAAGGGAAATGCTAGGTAGGTGAAGGGAGCCGAAGGGGAGATAAAGGGTAGGCCTACAATATGTTTTTTATACCTATCAAGATAAGTAAAAATTTTGTTGTATAATAAGAAATAAATTACGGGGCCTAATATGGTATTAAAAATTATTAAATATTTTTGTTCAGTTTCCATTATTTTTCATTTATCATTTGTGTTGTTCATTCTCTCTCTTCCTTTATTTAACTTGAGTATTTATCAATTTTGTTCTTCATTTATTACCAGAGTTCACCCCCAATAATGTTCATCAACTCACCGCCTGGGGTCACTCTACACTCATGTCACCCAACACCCACACGTCACCCTCCACCACCACCTGCGTCACCCAACACCCACACGTCACCCTCCACCACCACCTGCGTCACCAGCACCCACACACGTCACCCTCCCACCCACACGTCACCCTCCACACCACCTGCGTCACCCAACATCCACACGTCACCCTCCACCACCACCTGCGTCACCCAACACCCACACGTCACCCTCCACCACCACCTGCGTCACCCAACATTGGTCCATTACTCATCAAGTAGGCGTGGATAGAGGCGTTGAGAACGTTGTCATTCGGAGTGTGAAAGCCGAGTGTCCCGCGGCGTTGTGTGTGTGTGTGTGTGTGTGTGTGTGTGTGTGTGTAACTCCTTCACATTAAGAAAGAAAGAAAGAAAGAAAGAAAGAAAGGAGAGAGAGAGAGAGAGAGAGAGAGAGAGAGAGAACTTTTTCAACAATCATCAAACTCTTTTCCTCAGCTACATAATTATCACCATTTTCCTCTTTTATTCCCCCAAAACAAACCAAAAACAATAATCACCCAATCCTAATCCCAGGAAAATCAACATCCTCACTACAACAGCCCAATCACTCAACGTTAATAAAAGAAAAAAAAAGAAAAAAAAAGGAAATTAACCCCTTTCATTCCATCACTTCAAAAGGACTGGGTATTTAAATTTCCAGTCCCTTTTTTACAATACGTTCATTTCGGCGTAAAAAAACTCAACTTTACCGGAACTTTTTTTTTTGTCATTCGAGTTCCGAGTTAAAAAAGAAACTGTACATTTTCTTGTTTTTTTTTCTTCCATCCGGATATTATGACCAGCATATCTACCTGTATTCCTTAAAGCAAAAAAAGTAGCCATTGGTTAAATAATAAAAGATATAGTTATTCCTAAGACAACAACAAAAATCATTCCTAAAACAAAAGTAGCCATGCATAAAACAGCAAAAATAGCCATTAAAAACAAAAATAGCCAATCCTAAACAAAAGTAGCCATACAAAAACAAAAGCAGCCATACAAAAACAAAAGTAGCCATACAAAAACAAAAGTAGCCATACATTAACAAAAGTAGCCATACATTAACAAAAGCAGCCATACATAAACAAAAGTAGCCATACATTAACAAAAGCAGCCATACATAAACAAAAGTAGCCATACAAAAACAAAAGTAGCCATACATTAACAAAAGCAGCCATACATAAACAAAAGTAGCCATTCATAAACAAAAAGCCGCCATTCTTAAAACAAGAAGAAGTCGCTATATAAGGAGGTAAAAAGTCGCCGTATAGGAGGGCGGCCATAAACAGCACCGATAAGGGGAAAGTCTCAAGATTATCGTTCAAGTAAACATATGAAGGAGGTGAGAGGCTGTGAACCTTGTTTATGAGTACGGCTCTTGATAATGTAGGGTGGGGGTGGGTGAGGGTGGGTGGGGGTAGGTGGGGTGGTGGGGGCAGTGAATGGTGGGGGTGAGGGTGGCTTTGAAAATGACGTCTAAGTACTGAGACTCTACCATCACCAGCTCCTCTTGCATACTCACTTACACCTGTATGCGGAGTCGTGAAGAAGGAAGGGTGTGTAGGAGGCCCCTTTGTCCACACACACACACACACAGGGAATGTAGCGATAAACAAAACCCAACACGCAGGGGAGGTTATGGCGAGTAGAGGGGAGAGGGAGTGGTGGGCGGAGGGATATGAGATGGGAAAGTGAGGGGGAGAGTGAGGGGAGATAAGGTGGGAGAGTGTGGAGAATGAAGGGAAAGAAGGAAGGAAGGAAGGAAGGAACACACACAGAGAGAGAGAGAGAGAGAGAGAGGAGCGTGGGGAGGGAGGGGTCGGACCTGAGCTCTAACAGATTATAAGGAGCCATTACGGGTGCATTATAAACCTTACAAGTACCGTTAGTGTGATCACGGGATCACTTCCTCACTAGGAGGTCCCACAGCGGAGCGAGGAGGAAGGGGTGAGGGTGAGAGAGGAGGGGGAGGGGGTGAGGGAAGAGGGGGAAGGGGTGAGGGAGGGGGGTGAGGAAACAAGGGAGTGAGCTGTGAGGGGTAAGGGAGTGAAAGGGAGAAACAAAGATGAGTTGAGGGATTGGGGTGAACAGGTGGGACTGGGGAGGATCGGAGGGAGGGAAGGGGAGGGGAGAGGAAAGAGAATGATAGAAGGAAGAAGGTTATGGAAGGGGGAGAGTAACTACTGCTTCTCATGTGGGACGCTAAGATGTATAGTAATAACTAATAAGCGGAAGACGGTTATGTAAAGGCGGCTATAACGACCATAGTGATACAAACTCACCTACTGTACCTTATAACGCACCTGTCATAAGCTTGGCGGTCGTACTAACAAGGTGGTCGATAAACAGGTAAGATTAAATGGAATGAACACCTGTCCGTTATAAACAGTGGGTCTCACATAACCCTGGCTGGGGACTACACTCATTCCGGTAAATCGATGGTTTTCGGAAAATAGAAAAAAAAACAAGTGATCATGGGCACTTCGTGCTGTAATGAGTGATTGTCAGACCAAACCTTACAGCCCAGAATTATGCCGCATATAACAGCAAGAGCACTGCAGACCTCGTGGTACCACCACATTCCGGGTTGACACACCTCAGGTCGACCCAAGGGACTTGACCTCGCCCGCTAATGACGTGAGCCGGGTGACCTAAAACCGCACCTAGCCAAGACACCTGGCCAGGACCACACCTGCACACAGCTATCTAGATCAAACCAGTTTAGTGTTAATTGTTAGAGGTCAGAAGCCGGCTGGGCCGACCCCATATAAAGGCCCTACAGTCCCGTCCACGGGCATTATCATTATCATTCTGATTCTGGTCATACTGATTCTCATTCTGGTTGCTGTCCTCTCTCTCCCGTTCGGGTCGTCACTCGATTTGCAAGCAGTGTCCCGCACGTCCCCTCCCCAGGTCGGGAGGGAGACTTCCCGACCAGACCACGGCATCGCCAGCTGAGCAGATTCTCCCATAGGAGGCAGCCCAGCCAGCACTCACTGGGCCTACGTCAGGGTACACGTGAGTCTTGTCAGAACGTCCTAGGGTGAGTTACCTACTGTGGGAAGTGCATTCATTCAGGTGTGTCCGAGAGTCAGTGTCAAGTAACGTAAAGCATAATGTGTTAGTACCCCGATATAATAGTGATATTAATGTGTCCATGTCATTGAGTGAAGTAATAAATAGTTGTATCAAGAGGTGTTTAACAAGTTGTCCCTTTAAGAAGTGATATATGTGTATTGACATACGAGATAAGATAAGCGCAGTGACGCTGTGCAAATAACATCCAGGCCACGCTACCAAGTTTCCTATCTTTACATTCCTACTCTCTATACTTCCTACCTATATATGTAATTCTCTTCTTGTGAGATTTGTCTCATTATAGTGCCCGGTGGTGAGTCCGGTGGTACAGTTTACCGAGGCGTGAAGTGACATCGTTTTCCAGATGGTCGTGGTTGTTATAATCATGGTCGTGGTTGTTATAATCATGGTCGAAGTTGTTATAATCATGGTCGTGTTTGTTATAATCATGGTCGTGGTTGTTATATTCATGGTCGTGGTTGTTATAATCATGGTCGTGGTTGTTATAATCATGGTCGTGGTTGTTATATTCATGGTCGTGGTTGTTATAATCATGGTCGTGGTTGTTATAATCATGGTCGTAGTTTGTTATATTCATGGTCGTGGTTGTTATAATCATGGTCGTGGTTGTTATATTCATGGTCGTGGTTGTTATAATCATGGTCGTGGTTGTTATATTCATGGTCGTGGTTGTTATAATCATGGTCGTGGTTGTTATAATCATGGTCGTGGTTGTTATAATCATGGTCGTAATACTTACACTATCTAATATACTATAACATATAATAATATCCATCATCACTACATATAACACCATCCGTCATCACTACATATAACACAACCCATCATCACTACATATAACACCATCCATCATCGCTACATATAACACCACCCATCATCACTACATATAACACCATCCATCATCACTACATATAACACCATCCATCATCACTACATATAACACCATTCATTATCACTACATATAACACCACCCATCATCACTACATATAATAACATCCATCATCACTACATATAACACCATCCATCATCACTACATATAACACCATCCATCATCACTACATATAACACCATCCATCATCACTACATATAACACCATCCATCATCACTACATATAACACTACCCATCATCACTACATATAACATCATCCATCATCACTACATATAACACCATCCATCATCACCACATATAACACCATCCATCATCACTACATATAACACTACCCATCATCACTACATATAACATCATCCATCATCACTACATATAACACCATCCATCATCACCACATATAACACCATCCATCATCACTACATATAACACCATCCATCATCACTACATATAACACCATCCATCATCACTACATATAACACCATCCACCATCCATCATCACTACATATAACACCATCCATCATCACTACATATAACACCATCCATCATCACTACAGATCGGTAAAGTAGTTTCTGAGATTCTCGTGCGGACACACACACAAACAGACATAATTCTTTGTTTTATATAGATAGACAGTGTAGTGGATGTAGTGGAGGATAGTGTAGTGGATGTAGTGTAAATTATAGTGTAGTGGATGATAGTGTAGTGGATGATATTGTAGTGGATGATAGTGTAGTGAATGTACTGTAGATGATAGTGTAGTGGATGTAGTGTAAATGATAGTTTAGTGGATGTAGTGTAGATGATAGTGTAGTGGGTGTAGTGAAGATAATAGTGCATTAGTTGTAGTGTAGATAGTAGTGCATCAGTTGTAGTGTAGGTGATAGTGTAGTGATTGTAGACAACAGTGTAGTGGATATAGTGAATTATTAAAAGAAAAAAACCAATAATTCGCCCGTTTTTCATTATTTTTTAAGGCTCATTTCCTTACGGAACGTTTAAAACACCACACTTTACAAAACAGCCTCATTATGAAGAAAAATAATACAAGAGAAAATGAAGAGAGGCCATATATCAGGTCCTCATCTACGGCATCAACCGCCCACATATATTTTATTAAAAACAAGTTTATCCCGAACTGTGCGAGGTAAGTGACCCACACTAAAGCCATTTCTGTTAATGCCTCCCTTGTCCTCACTGAGGCGTCCTCGGAGGCTGAGGCCACTCGGCACGTCTGGAAGACTGAGGTGTTCCTCAGGGAGACTGAGGCGTCTCAGCGTCCTGGAAGCTGAGGCGTCCTCAGGAGACTGAGGCGTCTTCGGCGACTGAGGCTTCCTCGAAGACTGAGCGTTCTCATCTGGGGGCCTCCTCGGTCCCCAGGGCCTCCCTCCAGTCCAGGCCTCCCTCAGTCACTGAGGCCTCCTCCTTCACAGGGGCCTCCGCACCTCTTGGAGGCCTCCTCCGTCGCTGGGGCCTCCTCGGTCACTGAGGCCTCCTCGGTCACCTGAGGCCTCCTCGGTCACTGGGGCCTCCTCCTTCTGGGGCCTCTCCTCCGGTCACTGAGGCCTCCTCCTTCACGGAGGCCTCCTCCCGGTGCCGGGAGGCCTCCTCGGTCACTGAGGCCTCCTCGGTCACTGAGGCCTCCTCGGTCACTGAGGCCTCCTCCTTCACGGAGGCCTCCTCCTTTGCGTGATATAATAGTCTCCCAACGCCACAATTTTGATAGAATGTCGGGAAAATTACTTCCTCTCCTTGCAATAAGTCAGAGGCAAGGATCTTTTCTTTTGCCAGGGTCCGTTTTCCTCTAATAAATTTTACCTTTATATTAAGGTTTTCTTCGTGCGGAAATAATATCGAATTTTCGGAAACCAGCTCCTTATAGCGTTTCAGGTGGTTCACGAGGCGGTTATCTTTATCAGGAGTTTTGTCACCGACAAACTCAAGTTTTTTCGACCAAAACGGTGTTCGACAACCGGCCTTACCCAAAGTAATGTAAGTGGGAGGCTTACATTTCTTATTTAAAACGCACTCGATTTCCGTGAGAGTAATCGAAATATTTTGAACAGTTTTGTTTTCCATTTCAGAGATCGATGGGCAAACTCTTTATAACTTACATACCTACATCAAACACTTACCACCGTCTCCAATTATTGTAGCAAAATTAAAGTGAGCTTAGATACAGTACAAACGTAACAAAACTGTAGTATTTGTGTGGTGTTATGTAATGTACATAGTGGTGATACAGAGTGTATGGTGATGTGTAGTGGATGATAGTGTAATTGATAGTGTAGTGTAGATGACAGTGTAGTGGATGTAGTGTAGATGATAGTGTAGTGGATGTAGTGTAGATGATAGTGTAGTGGATGTAGCATAGTGGATGTAGTGTAGATGATAGTGTAGATGATAGTGTAGTGGATGTAGTGTATATGATAGTGTAGTTAATGTAGTGTAGATGATAGTGTAGTGGATGTAGCATAGTGGATGTAGTGTAGATGATAGTGTAGTGGACGTAGTGTAGATGATAGTGTAGTTAATGTAGTGTAGATGATAGTGTAGTGGGTGTAGTGAAGATAATAGTGCATTAGTTGTAGTGTAGATAGTAGTGCATTAGTTGTAGTGTAGGTGATAGTGTAGTGATTGTAGACAACAGTGTAGTGGATATAGTGAATTATTAAAAGAAAAAAACCAATAATTCGCCCGTTTTTCATTATTTTTTAAGGCTCATTTCCTTACGGAACGTTTAAAACACCACACTTTACAAAACAGCCTCATTATGAAGAAAAATAATACAAGAGAAAATGAAGAGAGGCCATATATCAGGTCCTCATCTACGGCATCAACCGCCCACATATATTTTATTAAAAACAAGTTTATCCCGAACTGTGCGAGGTAAGTGACCCACACTAAAGCCATTTCTGTTAATGCCTCCCTTGTCCTCACTGAGGCGTCCTCGGAGGCTGAGGCGTCCTCGGCGTCCTGGAAGACTGAGGTGTCCTCGGAGACTGAGGCGTCCTCGGCGTCCTGGAAGACTGAGGCGTCCTCGGAGACTGAGGCGTCTTCGGCGACTGAGGCTTCCTCGAAGACTGAGGCGTTCTCGGTCACAGAGGCCTCCTCGGTCCCGGAGGCCTCCTCAGTCCCGAAGGCCTCCTCGGTCACTGAGGCCTCCTCCTTCACGGAAGCCTCCTCCTTCCCGGAGGCCTCCTCGGTCACTGAGGCCTCCTCGGTCACTGAGGCCTCCTCGGTCACTGAGGCCTCCTCGGTCACTGAGGCCTCCTCCTTCACAGAGGCCTCCTCGGTCACTGAGGCCTCCTCCTTCACGGAGGCCTCCTCGGTGCCGGAGGCGTCCTCGGTCACTGAGGCTTCCTCGGTCACTGAGGCTTCCTCGGTCACTGAGGCCTCCTCGGTCACTGAGGCCTCCTCGGTCACTGAGGCCTCCTCCTTTGCGTGATATAATAGTCTGCCAACGCCAAAATTTTGATAGAATGTCGGGAAAATTACTTCCTCTCCTTGCAATAAGTCAGAGGCAAGGATCTTTTCTTTTGCTAGGGTCTGTTTTCCTCTAATAAATTTTACCTTTATATTAAGGTTTTCTTCGTGCGGAAATAATATCGAATTTTCGGAAACCAGCTCCTTATAGCGTTTCAGGTGGTTCACGAGGCGGTTATCTTTATCAGGAGTTTTGTCACCGACAAACTCAAGTTTTTTCGACCAAAACGGTGTTCGACAACCGGCCTTACCCAAAGTAATGTAAGTGGGAGGCTTACATTTCTTATTTAAAACGCACTCGATTTCCGTGAGAGTAATCTCGGTCACTGAGGCCTCCTCCTTCACGGAGGCCTCCTCGGTCACTGAGGCCTCCTCAGTCCCGGAGGCCACCTCGGTCACTGAGGCCTCCTCGGTCACTAAGGTCTCCTCGGTCACTGAGGCCTCCTCGGTCACTGAGGCCTCCTCGGTTCCGGAGGCGTCCTCGGTCACTGAGGCTTCCTCGGTCAGTGAGGCCTCCTCGGTCACTGAGGCCTCCTCGGTCACTGAGGCCTCCTCGGTCACTGAGGCCTCCTTGGGGGCTCACCTCAGTACAGGCCTCCTCCTTCCCAGGAGCCTCCTCCCGGTGCCAGGCGTCCTCGGTCACTAGGGCCTCCTCGATTTTCTAGGGCCTCCTCAGTCACTGAGGCCTCACTCCCGGTTGCTGGGGCCTCCTCCTTCTGAGGCCTCCTCCCTTTTCACGCCGTGATATAATAGTCTACTTAGCGCCACAATTTTGATGGGAATGTCAGGAGAAAGTGCTTCTTTCCTTAGACCAAAAATCAGCCATCTCAGTCACTATCTTGGGTCTGGGAGAGAGCTCCTGAAGTCAGGTGCCTACATTGAGAGATGCTTTGAGATACGGTGTTTTAATCCAGGCAAATCAGTGAAAAAAAAGAACCAAAGAACTTACACAAACAAAAGACATTGCAGTGATATGACAAAGCTGTCTTGCAGTACCTCTGTGCTGCTCAGTTCAAGCCTCCAGTCATAACAAGTAAGAAGAAAGATTGAAGTGAGAAGACTGCTAGCCAGTTGGGAAAAGGCAAAGACTCTCTTTTGGGAAGGCTTGCAGTTAAGGACAGCTTTGCCAAGCAACTGGACCAGTTATTTGACATACTACTTGTAAGTGCCTCCAATTGTCTTCTGTCCTGAGTTTGGATGCGATTGTGACTGTAAATCCGAGGCCCACATCTCCTGTATTTGCAAGCGTGAACTGAAGATTCCTGTGATCGAACTGGCATTTGTCAAAGCACAGAGAGAGAAAACTGGCAGTATAGGGGCTCTCATGATTTCTAGCCAAGATATTCCGGAGTCCAAGAGACAGGAGGCTGCCACAGAGAGACAGAAGAGGAGAAGAGTTGCTGAGGAAAAGAGACTTGAGAAGGCCCAGGTGAAAAAAGGCCGATGATTGAGCCGGTTGATTCAGAGTTTAATGACTTCCCCATGGCTGATCCGAGTGCTGACCAGGAGAATGGTGACTTTGTCCCTAACCCAGAAAATAATGATCCCAAACCTTCCAGGCATAAGATTCGAAATAGGAAAGATATCCCGAGCATAGCTCTGGCCAGCATGCCACACCACACTGGTCTCAGAGAAACTGCAGAGATAGCAACAGCTGCCTGGATTGACGGTGGTTTGATAACACCTGATGATGTTCACCTGGTGATAGATCATAACAAAGTAAGGAGAGCTCAGGAGAAACTTGTCAGTAACCTAGAAGAGGAGCTTGATAAGGGGATAAGAGAAAATGGAATCAATTGTTTGTTCTTTGATGGGAGAAGGGATGACACTAAAGTGTTCATGAAAGTTGGAGATTCTCACAAGTTGTTCCCTGCCATGGTGAAGGAGGAACACTACTCCTGCTGCAGTGAACCAGGAGGGAAGTATTTGTGGCATTTCACTCCAGAGAAAGATGACATCAGGAAACCAGCTGAGATAGTGGCAGATAACATTGTGAACTGGCTCAGAGAGAGGAACGTAGACCAGACCCTGCAGGCCATTGGAGGGGACAGCACCAACACGAACACAGGGTGGCAAGGGGGGTCATACAGTGGATAGAGCGGAAGATTGGGAGGAAGCTGGTCTGGATTGTTTGTGACCTCCACACCAACGAGCGTTTACCTTCAGACATCTGATCCAGGAGCTGGATGGCAAGACTCTTTCAAACAACAGATGGTCTGGTCCTCTTGGCAAGATGCTGGACTCTGACACTGAGTTAGAAATAAATCCGAGCTTTGAAAAAATCACAGTTGGCCCTCCACTCGTTGAGCTTGCACATACTGTCATTGACGACCTGAGTACTGACCAGTACTATGGTTACATGATTTGCAGTGCCATTAAAACTGGGGTCATGCCTGATAGACTTGCTTACCTGCAGATAGGTCCAGTCTCACATTCTAGGTGGCTCACAACGGCTCTCAGGTTCTGCAGAATTTGGGTCGCTCATACTTAAACTGAAATGGAACCAGCTTCACAACCTGAGACTTATTGTCCAATTCATCGTGAGTGTCTACTTGCCAAATTGGTTCAACACCAAGGTCAAGTCATCATTCTCCGAAGGTCCGAGGCATGTTCTCTTCCAGCTTGAGCTCCTGAGGAGTCAGCCAAGGAAGGTTGTTCAGATTGTGGAGCAGACTGTGAGGAGATCTTCCTGGTATGCTCATCCCGAGGCAGTTCTGCAGACAATGCTCTGCAGTAAGGATGAGGAGGAGAGAAGAGTGGCAGTCAAAAAGATCTTGGATATGAGACTTATGAGAGGATCTGGGCATGACGAATCAGTTGGTGACGATTCCTTCAGGGTCAGGAAGACTCCTGAAGTCAATCTAGGTGCCAAGACCCTCACTGATCTCATAGATCTGGATAACATCCAGGCTGGCAGTGAGCCCCTCTTACCTGCAGCCTCACCAATGTTCAAGTCAGAGCTTTCCTGGACAACCCCATGCATGTCCCTGCCTGGCCCTCGCACACCCAGAGTATAGAGCGTTGTGTACAGCAAGTGAGCGAGGCCAGCAGTCACGTGTACAGCCAGGAGAGGAGGGAAGGCTACATCCGAGCTCAGGTGGTCAGCAGGGAGGTGATGAGTAGAAACAGAAGCAAGAAAGACATGTTCTCTATGGTGTGCAGCAACACCGGGTCGTAGTAAAACAAGTTTTTGTATTTGATGATTTTGTTTTCTAAAGGAATATTAAATTTAATAAATGTGTCAAGATCATTCGTTTCACTATTCTGGATCATTTTTATCCTAATAAATTAACCTGATACATTTACTTTACTTTAAATAAGCTATTTAGTGGTGTTGGT
The DNA here is from genome assembly GCF_018991925.1 of Homarus americanus. NCBI lineage: Eukaryota > Metazoa > Arthropoda > Malacostraca > Decapoda > Nephropidae > Homarus > Homarus americanus. Next base: position 28,643 of record NW_024736447.1, read on the forward strand.
AAAAGGGTGGGAATACTGAATTTTCATAAGATTTCAAGTTAAAATTTACCTAGCGAAAAATAAAAACTTTTCAAATCTGAAGATATCACATGATTCTGCACATAAAACTACATCATTAATACCATGGGCCGATTTTTCAAACTCAAAAAAAAAAATTCGGCTCCGTATGACACACCCTACTACATATTCTCTACAACAGTAGTATTACGTGTTCACTCCAATACTTGTACCATATGTTTACTACAACACTTGTACTACATGATCACTACAACACTCGTACTACATGTTCACTACAATTCTAGTACTACATGTTCACTACAACACTATTATTACATGTTCACTCCAACACTTGTACCACATGTTCACTACAACACTTGTAATACATGTTCAATACAACACTTGTACTACATGCTCACTACAACACTTGTACCACATGCTCACTACAACACTTGTACCACATGCTCACTACAACACTTGTACTACATGCTCACTACAACACTTGTACTACATGCTCACTACATAACTAGTAGTACATGTTCACTACAATTCTAGTACTACATGTTCACTCTAACACTTGTACCACATGTTCACTACAACACTTGTACTACATGCTCACTACAACACTAGTACTACATGTTAACAACAACACTTGTACCACATGCTCACTACAACACTTGTACTACATGCTCACTACAACACTTGTACTATATGTTCACTACAATACTTGTACGACATGTGCACTACAACACTAGTACTACATGTTCACTCCAACACTTGTACCACATGTTCACTACAACACTTGTACTACATGCTCACTACAACACTAGTACTACATGTTCACAACAATACTTGTACCACATGTTCACTACAATACTTGTACGACATGTGCACTACAACACTAGTACTACATGTTCACTATAATACTTGTACCACATGTTCACTACAACACTAGTACTACATGTTCACTCTAACACTTGTACCACGTGTTTACTACAACACTAGTACTATATGTTCACTCCAATACTTGTACCACATGTTCACTACAACACTTGTGCTACATGTTCACTGCAACACTTGTGCTACATGTTCACTACAACACTTGGACTACATCCTCACTACAAAACTAGTAATACATGTTCACTACAACACTAGTACTACATGTTCACTACAACATTTGTAATACATGTTCACTACAACACTTGGACTACATGCTCTCTACAAAACTAGTAGTATATGTTCACAACACCACTAGTACTACATGTTCACCACAACACTTTACATCATCATCACTAACCATACTATGTTTTTTCAACTCCTCAAACTAAAGATTGTGGTGTGTTCTTGTCTAAGACAAAAAAACAAAAATGGCTGTTCGTTAAATCTACGATGATGATGTGGAGCACCTCATCCATTAGCAAAGCAAACGGCTCGGGTGTGGAACATCTGGCATCGCTTATCTAGTTTGGTGGCATGGTAAGCAAGCTGTCCTGAAGGTGGCCTGCAAGGCTACAAATAATTCCCTGCAAAACTTTTGGGAAGAAACAAAGATGATGATTCATCTGAACGGGGCCGGAGGAGCACCAAGAGTGATCCGATTCTGCGATTATCCACCAGCAATCCTCTAGACGTACAAAGGCCGTCATTCACTGGACGACATTTTGCATGATGAAAAACTCATTGTGCAATACGACCTGACAGACCTGGCCCTGCGGATCGGCGAAAAGCTTTAAGAATTTAACGGAACCGGTATTGTCCATAACGACTTTAAGCCAGACAACATCCTCGTATCCGGTCCACCATCTAACCCAGATGTTAGTATAAGAGACCTGGGTTTGTCTTGTTACGCTCACAAGAAAGCCAGGTGCACACCAAATCATGGTGAATACCCCTGGATAGCCCCTGAGGTGTGCGAGGGTTCAGACAGCACCAGTTTCTCGGACACCTACTCGTACGGGTATGTGTTGTCATAGCTGATCGCAAAGACACCCGGGGACCACCCAGAAGTCACTCACATCGCCAACCTGGCCATGGAGCCGAACCCTGATTACCGCACATCATTGGGGCATCTCCTTCAACGTCTCCACAAAATCCTTCACAAGAAGAAGGCGACCGCCGTGGGATAGCCCATCCAAGTGGTTGGGCCTCACAACCGTTGATTTAAACATTCGGGTTCCTTATTAGTATCCCGAAAGCGCCCTCTAAGCCATGAATCATTTTTTTAAACCAAATATTCTCGGGTTACCATTTAGTAGTCCGACAATATTACTGGAAAGTTCGGGATAAGTCCTCGGTGCGGGTAGGCACCCGAAAGACTTATCCCGAATGTTCAAGCTTGTCATATATGAATAGCAAAAATCTCTGAAATACAATTTATGTAAATTAAGATGAGATAATAAAGAAAACACATGTTTAAATTTCCTAATAACCGGTTCCGAAGGAAATGTATATATTTTTAAGACACCGCCGTGATGTTTTTACCTTCAACTTCGAAGAATTTTTGTCTTCCCATCGTCCTTCTCCAATTTTATCAAGCATTGCATTCCTTGAATCATCCTCTTATAGCTTCAAGTATGTTAAGTAGCGCACTTTTGTTTGTGATAGATAGATGTAATGCCATCTCCGATTCCCCAATATATTATATAGGAAAGATATAAGATGAGCCAAATGCACTAGATAGATTGCCGAGGTAATAGTTTACAAGTGTTATCTGTGACCCACGCTGATAATTACAATGGAAAAAATTTATCCTGCTATATTTCACTGTTTGGGTTATTGTTGTTCCGGTTGTGTTTAGGTACTACCTTTGTAAATTTAGATTAGGTTACGAAAAATATATTTTAGATGAAATATTCGAACTCGGGTTAGAAAAAAGTGCCAAAATTGATTAATGATGTTTTCAATCACTCGATCTAAATCGTGTTAGTCCTATGTTATAAAATTGGAACAACCATATAGAAAAATTAAATATAACATGGACAAATTGAAATTGGCTCTGAGTTTTTCCGGGAAAAGATTACATCCACTTTCCAGAATCAGGCAACATAAAAAAAAAATGTAGATGAATTTCACACCATTGCAGGGATATCTGGTGTATTTGGCTGCCATTGATGGGTCACATATCCCTATTAGAAGCCCTGGAGGGAACATAGCTGAACTACATCGATATAGAAAAAAGTGTAATTGATACATGGTTTTGATTTGTATAACGTTGTTTGTTTGAAAGTAGAGCAGGTGTAAGGGCGAATGGAAGCATTATTGTTTTATTAAAAAAATATGATTTCGATAATAGATTTTATTATCAAGGTTATTTTACAATAAATTTCGGGCTTTAAATAACACATTTTAAATTCTCCAAACATTATCACAGTACAACTTGAAACAGTATTTCAATTCAAACAAAATTAAAAACGGATTACACTGGCATGACTAAAGAAAAATATATCACAGTACAGTACAGTACAGTAGAATAGAGTACAGTACAGTACAGTATTTGTAAAATTATATTATTCAAACAGTTTAGTATTTTGCTTGAAATAATTAATGTACACATTTATAAAGGCTTCAAAGTACTATACTGAAATAGTTTGCAAGTGTTAGAGAAATCTATAAGCAGTTTTTGTTCCTCTAAATAAGAACAACTAGTAAAACCAAATTTATCACAATACTTGTACAGTGAACAGTGCTGTATATAAATTAATAGTAATCATACTTAGTTTTAAGTTGCAAATGCAGTACATAATACAAATTATCATTCTTGAAAGATTTTATAAGTACTGTACTGTACCTGTATTGAAATTGTAATTAAAGTACAAAAGAAATGTGAAATAAAAGAATGATTAAAATTTCCAAATAAGCATGAGTATATAACACACAGTATCACAGTATATTGTATATGAAATTCTAGCAAAAAATATGTTGAATCTATTTGCGTTCACAAGAAATAAAGGAACAAAAAATCATAACAAATGTTTGAACATAAAAAATATGATTTCACATCTCCATTAAGTGAGAAAAAAAGAGTAAACAGAGAAAAAACACAATTAAAATTCTTCAATACGTATGATGGTACAATACATAGTATCACAGTACTGTACTTTTTTTTTTACGGGAATTAGCCCACCAAGACACAGGTCGAACGACCCACAATGTATCTGACAATATAGCACAAAATAAGTCGAAAGAATCTATTTGTTTTCACGAGAAAAGAACAAAAAAAATCATAACAAATGTTAGAACAGGAAAAATTATTTCATATTCTGCATTAAGAGGTGGAATTATGGCTGCACTCTTGACACGTGACACCAGTCAACAACTTTAATGCTTGCTCAAAATACATTATGCACAGATTGGGCTGATAATGTATCGTACATATTGGTGAAGACCTCCAACATAGCACCATTTAGTTCTTGTGGACTGTCCTTAATAATGGTATTGAAGCATTCATTCCTCTTTTTCACCTGCTTCCCTTTCTTCCCACTGTGACTGGATGTTGGTGAACCTGTTGCTTGTGGTGGCACGTGTGATCCTGATGTTGGTTCAGTTGATTCAAGTGTTCCTGTTGGTGCAGACGCTGGCATAATTGGTGGTGGTGACTGCCTTCGCCCTTGAAGAGGACCTTTTATCTCCACAACTCCTGTTTCTGCTTCAATTTTGGCGCGCAGGTCGACCTGGTCTGTTTACATTTAGTTGGATAAGGCTTACTAACCCTCTTGAGTTGCGGTATTGGTGTTACTAAATAGTAACCCGATGTTCAGGATTGATATTCGAGTTTGATGAATCCATTTGACGGGTTACTAATTAGTAGCCCTGATGGTTACAAGTGTTCCCTGAAGAATGCAGTGATGGGTAGGGAAACACCAGGTAACACTGAAGTCCGTTTATTAAGGGATAGGAGAAATACAAGTGGTGACTAGCGTGTGCCATGCACGGCTCACGCAGTCAGACTGAGACTGCCTTGCCATATGGCAGCCTCGGGGCAATGTTGCCACATAACGCGTGCAGTGTTGCCATGTAATTATATATATAAATGCTACTCGGCACAGTAGCTTATTTACAAGGTTGCTACTTGGCACAGTAGCATAGATACATAACCTACATCTCCCTCCCCCCCTCACGTTCATAGTCTTTGTCTTGAGCGGACTTCTTAGTCCTAAGTCGCTCCGAGCGTCGAGGTGCACTGTGGGGCGGATCCTCGTGAGGTGTAGGTGACTCGTCCTCGGTCAGGGGCCCAGCAGCAGGGGGTGGGGCTGGCCGGAGGAAACGGCGGTTCCTCCACCAGACACGGCCACTCGGCATCCTGACCTTGTAGTCCCGCGACGGCCGACGCCCATCACTATGCCCACCTTGTCCCAACGTGTCGTCGTCGTCGGGTCCTGGACGCGGACAAGGGCACCAATCTCCAGCGGCTGAAGAGGGCGGGCAAGGTAGTCATACCGAGCCTTGGCGTCCTGGGCACGTGTAGCGGCGCGGCGGTCGCAGCTCTCGGCTCTGGTCTGCCAGTCCTTCGCAAAGGCCTTGGCGTGTGCAGGAACGCAAGAGCGGAGAGGGTGACCATACAGGATCTGGGCAGGGGAGCGTCCTGTGTGGGTAGGAGTGGACGCGGGTTCTGGGCAGCTCTGTGTGGCAGCGCCAGGCGTGTCGCTCGTCGGCTCACGCACCCTGCTGGCGGTGTAATGAGCAGCTGGGATCTGCTCAGGAAAGTCTCTGGGTACCACGCATAACTCCTTGAGGTGCTCCCACGACAACAAGGGTGTAGCGAGAGTAGGCTGCACGTCGATCCATCCGTGACACGACCTGTCGCCGTAAGTGATCTCCGCTTGAAAGGAGCCCACAGCGTCCGGCATCTGGGAACCGTCCGCATTGTAGTACAGCAGCTGCGGCGGTGGTCCCAGGTCACGTTTGGTGAGGCCCAGTTTCTGGAGGTGCTTCAACCCAATCACCGTAGTATCAGCGCCGGTGTCCGGTATCACCTCGATGTGACCTGACACATCACCGTGTGTGACGGCGACGCGGATGGTGGGGGAAGGGGTAGCCCTGGGGCGTGTGGTCGATTCCACCCTCCTGATGTGACTCCGCTGCTGCTGGGGACTGCGTGGACCATCTGGAGGGGGCTGTGTGCGAACCACCCCGAGGGAAGTGCGCTGGTTTCCTCCTCGTCTCGGCCTTTTGGGCTTCGGTTGGCGGCAGCACTTGTCGTAGTGTCCATAGCGACCGCAGGCCTGACACTTGCGGCCTCGTGCAGGGCACCTGTCTGTGTTAGACCAGTGGCCCTTACGGTCACATCCACGACACAGGGCGTCGGCGGCCGGGCATGTCTTGGGGCTGTGCTGCTTTCCACAGCTGCCACAGGAAGTACTAGGCGGAGGCGTGGAAGAACATGTGGCAGCCTTCGCGTTGTTGGCCGCCTTCTTACCCTTCTTGTATTGTGAGATAGCTCTCACAGCAGGTGGGGCCCGTAAGGCAGAGGTGGCGGACTTGGTGGCCTCGTATGACCGACATTCAGTCACTACCACCTGGAGTGTGGAGGAAGCGTCCAGGGGGATGAGTCGCTGCACCAACTCTTCTTGCCTGACACCTGTCAAGATCCCGTGCTTGATCCAGGCTTCCTCACATTCCCGGCTGTGCGCCATGCAGACGTCGATCTCCTCTGACAAACTCTTCAAGCGTACAAAAAAAGTCGTCAAAGGATTCGTTCTCCGCCTGCTTGCAGCTGGTGAAGGCGCGGCGACGCAAAGCCTCGTTATTCCGACCCTTAACATGCTCCTGTAAAAGGTCGAGCACATCCGTCACTGAAGAGGTAGAATCGGGAGGCACTTGCAATGTGTGCTCCAAAACTCTCTGGGTCTCCAGCGACAAACACATCCGCAGTTGGATGAGCTGTTTGTTTGGAGGCATGCTGTCAAGGTCCACCATCGTGGAGTAATCTGTCCAGCGCCGCCTCCACTCACGAAAAAGCTGAAACGTGACGTCTCGTGAGAGGGCGGGTGGGGGTTGAACAGATGCCTTGGGAGCTGTTTCTTTGGAGGCAAGAGTACCTGGAGGACACTGGTGTGGTGGAGGAGGGAGGATATTGGCGCCTTGGTGCGCGAAACCTGCGAGTGAGGGAGGGTGGGTTAGCGCCAGGGTCGCCAATAGTGCATCAAAACGCGACTTTTCCTCCTCTCTTCGTATCTCCTCCCTCTGAAGTTCCATCTCTCTGTGTCTATCGTCCTGGCCGTCCATCCACCTCAGAATTGTGGCAATGTCCGTCACTGGAGGTGGAGGATGAGAGTCTGCGCCCGGTGGAGGGGAAGGTGGTGGGGAGTCGTGTCTCCCATCTTGACATTGTCCCTTCTTACCGCCCATCTTAGTGTGTGCGTGGACTGCACTGTTTAGAATATAAAGTGGCGCCTCAACAGCTCGAACCACATATATATGACATAAACAGCGCAGAAATAACGCATAGAGTCCACTGTTCTGTCCGTGAGTGAGTGCGTGCGTGCGCGTGTGTGTGTGTGTGTCTGAGAGAGCACTTCGTGGTGGCCTTAATGCCGGTGACTAGAGCCGCCGGGGGGGGGTGAGACCGTCAGTGTCTTCCCAGATGTCACACGAGAAGGGTGTACACCTGCGTGCTCCGTGGGTACCACAAAAAACAGGCCAATGCTCAACTCTCAGATCTAGACACACACTAATACACTGACACTAACATTGCCACCGTCACTAAAAAGCACTGTGACGGCCCAACACTGCACATCGCTGCGAAACACAGCGCAACACAACACAACACACTATGAGTCGACGCGCATATCGCCGGCAGATGTAACCGTCGGCATTGTTCACACACTTGTAAGTCCACAGATCCTAGTCACTGCGCCATGATGGTTACAAGTGTTCCCTGAAGAATGTAGTGATGGGTAGGGAAACACCGGGTAACACTGAAGTCCCTTTATTAAGGGATAGGAGAAAAACAAGTGGTGACTAGCGTGTGCCATGCACGGCTCACGCAGTCAGATTGAGACTGCCTTGCCATATGGCAGCCTCGGGGCAATGTTGCCACATAACGCGTGCAGTGTTGCCACGTAATTATATATATAAATGCTACTCGGCACAGTAGCTTATTTACAAGGTTGCTACTTGGCACAGTAGCATAGATACATAACCTACAAGCCCGACATTCGGGATTGCTCATCGGACTTGCTACCCCGAGTGCTTAAAAAATCGCCGTCATCCCCAGTGTTCAGGTACACCTGAACCACGCACGCTCCCCCCCACCTGTACCTTAGGTCTCTCCATAATCTCGACTTAAAAGTTCGACTGTGATAATACAAAAAGAACTATACTGTTGAACCCTATTTTTTCACTAAAACTGTAAACACACACACACACACACACACACACACACACAGACACGCCACTACTACTATTACTACTACTTTTTTCTTCTTTTTTTTAAACCTGGCCTCCAGCCTCCTTCGTTGCCATTTTATTACCTTAAAATTAACTCTCCTAATACTTAAGTAGCTACCCTAGCTGGGTTGAGTTAGTTGAGCCACAGATCGATGCGGCATTCGGTGACTGTTGCCTCAAAGTCGATATCTGCGACTGTTGTCGGCTTTTGGGGCTGATGCTCTCGTTCCCTTGAGGCCAAGCAATGCAAACCTAAGCAGAGAGAAGGACAGTCGACGCCAACTAGATGTAGCTTTGTGAAAACTTCTCGTAGCTTCTTTGTAAATCTTTGCTTACTATAATAAGATCATCTAGATAGGCATAGACTGTGTTACCTATCATTCCAGCAAACAAGGTGTTTATCATTCTTTGGAAAGTTAGCGGCGCATTTCTTAGTCCAATGGCATTTTTAAGAATTCGAAATGTCCCATTACATAGGCGTACTGAACACAGTTATTTCGCGGGAATCCTCATGTAAGGGAATTTGCCAGTACCCGCTAAGTAAATCTAAGTTGCTGAAGAGTATTATGTCTTTTCTTAGTGACTGTAGTAAGTCAGGTAGGACAGGCATTGGGAACCTGTCTGGTACAGTTACCTGGTTGACTCGTCGAAAATATATGACTAGTTTCCATCCTCCATCTTTCTTGGGAACTAAAAATAAAAGGTGAGTTCCATGGTGATGAGGAAGGTTGGATCACCAACATGTCTTGGACTATTTGTTAGACTACTGCTCTTCTGCTGTGGGGTAGCCTATCTGCTGGGATGTAGATTGGGTTAGCTTCCGGTTTGAGTGGAATATGATGATTTGTCAACGTTGTTTTGCCTAGGGGTTCTCCAGGTAATGCTATGATTTCCTTGAGCTCAGCTAGTAATTCTAAAGATCACTTTTGCCTCGAGGATGATCGACTACTTTCACGTGTGGCGCTATCAATGCTACATTATTCACAATATGTGATTTTTCGTCCGACTTACCCTATGTTACACAACCTATTGGTAATTCTAATGGCTCTTCGACAACCGCTTTGTCGTAAACAAGGAAATTACGTAAACAACATCCCTTTCTTAAGGTTATTGGTCCCCCAGTTCTATTGAGAACGAGGACATCTTGTGAGACTACCTATTCTAACAGTGCTTAAGGTAGACTCAAGTGACAAACCTTTCACTCATGAGCTTTCACTCAGACACACAACATCTGTTCCTTCACTCACATTTGGCAAACGTAATGTGACTCTAGTTAGTTCCTGGCTATGTAACCGTTGTACACCAGTTAACACAGCAGGCATTAAAGTCCAGTTCTGGCCGCTTTCATCTGAAATGTCCTTTGAGCTACTAGGTAGAGTTTCAGAGAGTGATTCCATAACTAATTGCTGCTGTGCCAAAGCCTCTCCCGCGCCTGTCGAGGCAGTTATTACACGAACACCCGAAGTAAGCAATGGATGTGAAGTTTGCATTGCTTGATATGTTTTACAATTATGCGTGATTGTTTGATCTCGTGGCTGAACGTAATGTTGTTCTGCCTTAGAGTGGCCAGACCAAGTAACCCGTCCGCTGGCAAAGAAAATGCCTTAACTATGTAGAAATTCGCCAAAAACGCTTTACTGGACCTAGAAAAACGGAGTGGTAGTGTTATCACCCCTGCTATGTCTAATTGGATTCCCGACACACCGGACAGAGGAAAGTCTGTAGGTCTTATTGGCCACTTATTTGGAGGATATCGCCGCTGTAGTTCATTGAACGACTTTAATGAGATAAAATTGGCACAGGCTCCCGTATCTATATCTAGGAATAACTGATAGTTACCTCTCCTCGATTAATGAGCCGGCGATGGAAGCGTTGTTTTCTTGAACCGTTGACGCTATCCTAGATCGTGTTGCTGGACGCGCTCCTCTTCCCCCGAAGGCTGTATAGTTGTCTCCCATCGATTTTCCATTTCTTGCTTCTTACTCTACATTTCCACAATCTTCTGTGCTGTGGTATGGAGACCGATGTACTGTACACCATTTATTTGGAGTGCTTATAGTGTTTGGAGACTTTTATTTCCTGGTTTTGCAGGGATATCTGAAATCCTAAGGTCCTGCAAGGATTCTTTCCTTCCATCCTTATTGTGTCTGGTTCTCATGACAGACTGTTGTTCCTTGAAGCTGGTAATGTTTTTGTTACCACTGTGTCTCTATGTATATTTTGCAAGTGTTTATAGCCAATGTCCACTTAAATTTCTTGTAATTGCTTGTTTGCTAATGATGCACTTAGGATGCCACCTAAGTCACTGGAATCACTTGAAGTAATGTTTGTTTCTGAGTGTTTGACCAATTCTGCTTTAATCCGTCTCACCGCTTGCCACCAGTGTGTTGGTCACACAATATATATATATATTTACTTTAATATCCAGGTTCTAGGCATAACCAAACAAAAAAAGTGAAGTAAATCAAAAGGGAATAAAAATAAATAAAGTAAACCTTTAAGAATTTAATTAAATCAAATACTAACACAATAAAAGAGCCTCGTAGGCTGTCACAACAAATTGATTCACTATCGAAACTTTTAAGACACAAATGATACTAAACATCGAAACATCAAAAGAATAAAAATAAAGCATTCATTACGTTAACCCTGCATAAACATATAAAATAAGTAACACTGAAATTAACTATCGTGAAACAACACTGAATTACTTAAATGTAACTAAGCAAGCACTGATGGACACATAAGAGACATGAATAGGTACTCACATAGATATACCACATTGGTGGTGACAGGAACAACACAGAAATAAAATAAATATAAGTAACAGGTGACGGGTGTCACTCAAAAGAACGTGAACTGAATGACAAGAGGACTGGACTAAACTCCGTCCACTGGTGGAGTAGTATATATAGGGTGGGCTCCCTCCAATGAAACAGGCCTGTGAAACATGGGTCGTTTAACGATGCAGATGGTCGTTAGAGAAACAAAGAATGCTTGTTACAATACTAACTGAAGAAATAAGATGGGCTTCAACAAATAATAACAGTTAAAACCTTAACAGCACAGGGTAAGGTGACTAGATTATATAATAGTAAATATAACACATCATTACAGGAATAATATGGAACAACATGGAAGCATGTTATAAAATATAATAGAAAAATACGACACGGTCTTAACAATATATATATATATATATATATATATATATATATATATATATATATATATATATATATATATATATATATATATATATATATATATATATATACCAGCGGAATAGCCGCCCTCCGGGAGGCTCTTTCGCTAGGCCACGGTAGGACGCCACCCTCCGGGAGGTTCCACATTGTCTCACTGTAGTGCATTAAGGTAGACCACACTTTTGGTTTTACCATTAGCAGTAAATATGTACAGATTTTTGCCAGTTCCCACTCTGGAGCATCTAACATAGAACTGTCCATGAGAGAAGCAAGGAAACACCAGATTTAGGCCAACCATCTTTAGGGACTCTCCCTGGCTTTTGTAGATGGTCATGGCAAAGCTCACTTTAACCGGGAACTGAAATCGCTTGAACTCAAATGGCAGGGCAATGGTGATGAGAGGTATCCTTGGTATAAAAGGTCTTCTCCTTTATCTTTTCCTGTCAGTACTGTAGCTTCCAGTACATGTGGCATCATGTTCTTCACCAGTAGTCTTGTGCAATCACAGAGGATTGGTGGTTCAAGATTTCATAAGAGCATTATAGGAGCTCCAATCTTGAGAGTGAGGTGGTGATGAGGAATTCCAGCGTGCTCCAAAGAATTAAGGAATTCTGCAGGGTACTGGACTGCTTGGTCCTGTTCGATTACTGTATCAACAGATTTGAATGAGGTCTCACTGCCTGGAAGCTGTCTGAGTAGAGTCATGTTGATTTCAGCCACTGCTTTATTTTTTGGTGCCAGAATTGCGCATTCACGCAGCGACTTGTGATCCTTGTAGTGGTGGATAATGTTTGGGTAGACCATGTTAATGAGCTCAGTTGAGGACTTTACAACATTTCCACATCCTTTAGGAATGATTATTTGTCCTTCTGAATCAACAGGGAAAGTTCCATTCCCAATCTGTAGTAGAAGGCTTGCAAACCGTCCAGCATCCTGATCTCCTTGTAGATGTACTCTCATGTTTGTGGATAGAGTGAGTGTCTGAACACTTCTCCAAAGGTATGATGCCTTGAGGCACGCATTCAGTTCATCAGCTGGAGTGCTTCGAGGAATGACAGGTAGGGTCTGGCGAAAGTCTCCAGCAATGACCATTGTAATGCCAGGAGAGGATTATTTATACTGACACAGTAGTTGATATTTACCCTGACACAGGAGAGCGATATTTATACTGAAACAGGAGAGGAATATTTACCCTGACACAGGAGAGGAATAGTTACCCTGACACAGGAGAGGGATATTCACCCTGACACAGGAGAGGAATATTTACCCTGACACAGGAGAGGAATATTTACCCTGACACAGGAGAGGAATATTTATACTGAAACAGGAGAGGAATACACCTATTCACATATCCGTTGAGACATTGTTACATAACTATTTGACAAATTTCATAACCGAATGACAGAACACATATCGAATGACAATCTAAAATAACTGTTCGATCATGCTAACGTAAATGATTGACATAAGTTATGAAGTTGACAGACGTGAACAATAAACCGACAATCTACATATAGTTTGAGAATGTAACAATTGGAGAATGACATCCCACCAACAGTTATTTTTAGATTGTCATTCGATATGTGTTCTGTCATTCGGTTATGAAATTTGTCAAATAGTTATGTAACAATGTCTCAACGGATACGTGAAAAGGTGTATTTACCCTGACACAGGAGAGGAATATTTACCCTGACACAAGAGAGGAATATTTACCCTGACACAGGAGGGACGGAGAGGGGTACACCACCTAGCTGGAATAATGAAGTTACACTCCTGCCGAGGCTGTCAATCTTAATGAGTTAACATTAGTGTGGTGGCTGGCAGCAGCTGTGACAGAGAGAACAAAGAGACTAGTTTAATGTGGCACTGAACAGGAGAGTCTTTGCTGGTCCCTCGCCCTGCACTGGGGGGTTGAAAGCCCATCTCTCTCAACTCCAGCCAATTTTTCACTGGGAAGATGGATCACTTGCTCGACGCTGGACCGCTAAATGGTTCATGATTTGTGTAGTATTTCCTGGCAGGGTACACACAACTGAGACCTTGGTCCCCACAACTGCTGATGAGAGAGAGAGAGAGAGGGAGATAAAGAGAGAGAGAAAGAGAGAGTAGAGTTCTCTTATCTAGACCTCTACTCCTACCAACCTCTGATCTGTGAGGGGTGGAGAAAATTTGACTCGATTATTCAAGCACTATACGCCTCTGACTCGATTAAAGCATACCCGGGTGTAGCGGACGGTGCGGGGGCTACCACAACCCTCACCCCGGTGAGTCCACTTGATTATGGCGATGCGGTACCTGGACCTTGGTGCACTCATAAGACCTTACTATACTAAGGTGTACCCTTGTTTATTACCGTGACCTTACTGTACCTTGGTTTATCTTGGTGTACCTTGGTGTACACACACACACACACACAATACAAATATATTTGGATATCGTCAAATGGAAAATGTCGCAACCAAGCGGTTCATCCACAAAGAAACATCCGGTGACTAAAGAGATTCACTGCTGGTGTGGACGTGGTCAGTGATCACTTACTCTCCATTGTGATAATTAACTTATCGTGTAGTGAGCAGAGCAGTACGGGTGTTTATAGAGCTGCCTGCCTGACTCCACCTGCCTAAACACAATTGCAGCACAACAGAAGCAGTAGAGTCACCAGGGGTAGAATTGTTGTCTTCCAAAATTTAATGAAGCCCAACCACGATTTTTTGTCGCTATTCAACACTAATGTTAATTATTAACAATTTACCGAATATGTTTTCTAACTTTCATTCTACAGAGTGTTGACTACGCTAATATAAATTGTGATTTTATTTTAATTTTCGTAATTGTTTAACAGTCTACTGTATATAATAGCCAGGTGCCGCACCCAAGAACTATCAACATGGACAAAATGAGTTGAAAACCCTTGTTGTCCAGGTCAAACTAAATAGACTATACCGGGTATTAATTTCAGGTCAGTGGAAAGTGCATCCCTAACCCTTGATACGATCACATACTGCAGTTTGGGTGAAAATAGTTCCCATAGACACGTGAGGGACAGTGTGTATACAATGTATACTAACCTTTTGGTACACAAGAGGCAGTGATGTTGGCAGTGCACTCGACTCCTTTAATTCCCCAACTGTAATTTTAGGTAACCATTTACAGATGGATGGGCAGGGGGGGTAGTGCTGTATCCACTCGTCTAGGAAACATGTAAAACGTGGACTAGAATTACATAGTGTAAAACATCGTAAATCATGGTGGATGATTGGGTTAAATATGGGAGTATAAAAGGGACGAGATTCTGGTACAATGCTAAACCCGAGGACGTGACAGAGTTAGAACTGTGTAAAAGGAGACAAAGATGAAGATGTCTGGGTGAATAATTGAGTGTAAATATAATACTCATCAATATTAATTCACACGAGCACAAACCTCCGTCCTTCTTAGGGTCCACCAACGTTTCTCAATATGCATTTCGTCTTCTTAATGAACTGATAAGACAATGTTGACAATAGTAATCACCTGAATTACCTGTCTTATACATGTTAAGTGCCAGTGTTATTGGCTGTATATCTCTAGAGTAATATTATTGACCTCAGGTTTATCGGGGACACAAACACAGTATTTAGTTATTTAAATGCCTCTAAGATTCACTCATTATAAACATGACTAAAACACCTTAATAAGTGACTCTCATTCCATTATCAATATTTTATAATAGAGCCAGTTGGGGCCCCCGACGTTGCCCGACCCTGTCAGCTACACCACATCCACTACAACACATCCACTACAACACACCCACTACACCACATCCACTACAACATATCCACTACAACACATCCACTACACCACATCCACTACAACACATCCACTACAACACATCCACTACACCACATCCACTAAACCACATCCACTACACCACATCCACTACAACACATCCACTACAACACATCCTCTACAACACATCCACTACAACACATCTTCTACAACACATCCACTACAACACATCCACTACCCACATCCACTACACCACATCACTACACACATCCACTACACCACATCCACTACAACACATCCACTACAACACATCCTCTACAACACATCCACTACAACACATCCACTACACCACATCCACTACAACACATCCACTACAACACATCCACTACAACACATCCTCTACAACACATCCACTACAACACATCCACTACAACACATCCACTACAACACATCCACTACAACACAACCACTACAACACATCCTCTACAACACATCCACTACAACACATCCCTACTCACAACACATCCACTACAACACATCCTCTACGCAACACATCCACTATACCACATCCACTACAACACACATCCTACAACACATCCACCACCATCCTACTACAACACATTCACTCCAACACATCCACTACAACACATCCACTACACCACATCCACTACACCCCATCCTCTACAACACATCCACTACAACACATCCACTACAACACATCCACTACACCACATCCACTACAACACATCCACTACAACACATCCACTACAACACATCCACTACAACACATCCACTACAACACATCCACTACACCACATCCACTACAACACATCCACTACAACACATCCTCTACAACACATCCTCTACACCACATCCACTACAACACATCCTGTACACCACATCCACTACAACACATCCCACTCCTCACAACACATCCTCTACAACACATCCTCTACAACGCACATCCACTACAACACATCCACTACAACACATCCTCTCACAACACATCCACTACAACACATCCACTACAACACACATCCTCTGTACAACAATATCCTGCCACCACATCCACTACAACACATCCACTACAACACATCCACTACAGCACATCCTCTACACCACATCCACTACAACACATCCTCTACAACACATCCACTACAACACATCCACTACAACACATCCTCTACAACACATCCTCTACACCACATCCACTACAACACATCCACTACAACACATCCTCTACAACACATCCACTACAACACATCCACTACAACACATCCTCTACAACACATCCTCTACACCACATCCACTACAACACATCCTCTACAACACATCCACTACAACACATCCTCTACAACACATCCTCTACACCACATCCTACATCACATCCCTCTACAACACATCCACTACAACACATCCTCTACAACACATCCAAATACAACACATCCTCTACAACACATCCACTACAACACATCCACTACAACACATCCACTACAACACATCCTTACACCTCACATCCACTACACCACATCCTCTACAACACATCCACTACACCACATCCCCTACAACACATCCACTACAACACATCCACTACAACACATCCTCTACACCACATCCTCTACATCACATCCTCTACAACACATCCACCACAACACATCCTCTACAACACATCCACTACAACACATCCTCTACAACACATCCACTACAACACATCCACTACAACACATCCTCTACACCACATCCACTACAACACATCCTCTACAACACATCCACTGCAACACATCCTCTATAACACATCCACTACACCACATCCACTACACCACATCCACTACATCACATCCACTACAACACATCCACTACAACACATCCACTACACCACATCCAATACACCACATCCACTACACCACATCCAATACAACACATCCACTACAACACATCCTCTACACCACATGCAATACACCACATCCTCTACACCACATCCACTACAACACATCCTCTACAACACATCCAATACACCACATCCACTACACCACATCCAATACAACACATCTACTACACCACATCCAATACACTGGCTGACCACTACACCACATCCAATACAACACATCCACTACAACATATCCTCTACACCACATCCAATACAACACATCCTCTACTCCACATCCTCTACACCACATGCAATACACCACATCCACTACAACACATACACTACATCACATCCACTACAACACATCCTCTCCACCACATCCACTACAACACATCCACTACAACACATCCTCTCCACCACATCCTCTACACCGCATCCAATACACCACATCCAATACACCACATCCGCTACACCACATCCACTACAACACATCCTCTACACCACATCTAATACACCACATCCAATACACCGCATCCACTACACCACATCCACTACTACACATACACTACAACACATCCACTACAACACATCCTCTACGCCACATCCAATACACCACATCCAATACACCACATCCACTACACCACATCCACTACAACACATCCTCTACACCACATCCAATACACCACATCCACTACAACACATACACTACACCACATCCAATACACCACATCCACTACACTATCATCTACACCACATCCAATACACCACATCCAGTACACTATCATCTACATCATATCCACTCCATTATCCTCGCCCATAATACTTCATTAACAGTGTATGTAAGTTCCACCATGTTTTTCATTACAACTTTACAGGAAAGTATATTTTTTAGCATTAAACTGCTATTATTTTATTGTCTAATCATCACTACATTTAACACCACCCATCATCGCTACATATAACACCACCCATCATCACTACATATATCACCACCCATCATCACTACATATAACACCACCCATCATCACTACATATAACACCATCCATCATCACTACATACATCACCATGCATCATCACTACATATAACACCATCCATCATCACTACATATATCACCATGCATCATCACTACATATAACACCATCCATCATCACACCATATAACACCATCCATCATCACTACATATAACACCATCCATCAACACTACATATATCACCATGCATCATCACTACATATAACACCACCCATCATCACTACATATATCACCATGCATCACTACATATAACACCATCCATCATCATACCATATAACACCATCCATCATCACTACATATAACACCATCCATCAACGCTACATATATCACCATGCATCATCACTACATATAACACCACCCATCATCACTACATATAACACCACCCATCATCACTACATATGACACCATCCATCATCACTACATATAACACCATCCATCATCACTACATATAACACCATCCATCATCACTACATATAACACCATCCATCATAAGTACATATAACACCACCCATCATCACTACATATAATACCATCCATCATCACTACATATAACACCATCCATCATCACTACATATAACACCATCCATCATCACTACATATAACACCATCCATCATCACTACATATAACACCATCCATCATCACTACATATAAAACCACCCATCATCACTATATATAACACTATCCATCATCACTACATATAACACCACCCATCATCACATATAACACCATCCATCATCACTACATATAACACCATCCATCATAAGTACATATAACACCACCCATCATCACCATATAATACCATCCATCATCACTACATATAACACCACCCATCATCACTACATATAATACCATCCATCATCACTACATATAACACCATCCATCATCACTACATATAACACCATCCATCATCACTACATATAACACCATCCATCATCATTACATATAACACCATCCACCATCACTATACTTAACACCATCTATCACTATACTTAACAC
This sequence comes from Homarus americanus, assembly GCF_018991925.1. Taxonomy (NCBI): domain Eukaryota; kingdom Metazoa; phylum Arthropoda; class Malacostraca; order Decapoda; family Nephropidae; genus Homarus; species Homarus americanus. The sequence continues at coordinate 47,898 of NW_024736447.1, forward strand.
CACCCATCATCACTACATATAACACCACCCATCATCACTATATATAACACCACCCATCATCACTATATTTAATACCATCCATCATTACTACATATAACACCACCCATCATCACTACACTGAACACCATCCATCATCACAATACTTAACACAACCCATCATCACTATACTTAATACCATCCATCATCACTATACTTAACACCACCCATCATCATTGTACTTAACACCATCCATCATCACTACACTTAAACTGTCATCACTACAGTAATAAACTGAGCTTAAGTTTTTACTAAATTGAGAAGTTCCAACCTTCATAAATTATTTTTACAGTATGAATGGTGAAATTTTGAATTGGCCTCAGTGGGGGTGCTGTAAGTCTGGGTCAGTATTAATATAATGACGCCCCATAAAGTACAACAGATCACAGAGTCTGTGGTATCTGTTGTACTTTATGGGGCCCTGGACCACACGCCACGTTTATGATATTGTATAATACAAATATGATTTGAGTATTTGTATTGTTACAATACACTTTTTGTGTTACGAGAAAGGTGTGTGGCCGAAACACCTCTCGTAGTGTTGCAGCCGCACACCTCTCTCGTAGCGTTGCGGCCGCACACCTCTCTCGTAGCGTTGCGGCCGTACACCTCTCTCGTAGCGTTGCGGCCGTACACCTATCTCGTAGCAGAGCGGCTGCACACCTCTCTGAGAGCGTTGCAGCCGGAGTGTAAATTATATAAACATAAGTTATACTCCCAGTCAGAGCAAGGTATTTTTTTTTTTTTTAGTTTTGTATTTAATTTGCATTATCTGATTTTTTTCTATCTCTACTTTCAGCAAGCCTTCCTGGCGCCCCAGAAAGGGTTCTTTCCCGGCGCTGGAGCGAGCGAGCCGGTCAGTGACCAATGCCGTCCCCCATAAAGGGGTCCTACCCGGCGCTGGAGCGAGCAAGCCGGCCAGTGACCAATTCCGTCCCCCATAAAGGGGTCCTACCCGGCGCCGGAGCGAGCAAGCCGGTCAGTGACCAATTCCGTCCCCAATAAAGGGGTCCTTCCCGGCGATGGAGCGAGCGAGCCGGTCAGTGACTGATGCCGTCCCCCATAAAGAGGTCCTTTCCGGCGCCGGAGCGAGCGAGCCGGTCAGTGACCGATGCCGTCCCCCATAAAGGGGTCCTTCCCGGCGCCGGAGCGAGCTAGCCGGTCAATGACCAATGCCGTCCCCCAAAGAGGGGTCCTTCCCGGCGCCGGAGCGAGGGAGCCGGTCAGTGACCAATGCCGTCCCCCATAAAGAGCGTCCAGTGACCTTAAAGGGGTCCTTCCCGGCGCCGGAGCGAGCTAGCCGGTCAATGACCAATGCCGTCCCCCAAAGAGGGGTCCTTCCCGGCGCCGGAGCGAGCGAGCCGGTCAGTGACCGATGCCGTCCCCCATAAAGGGGTCCTTCCCGGCGCCGGAGCGAGCTAGCCGGTCAATGACCAATGCCGTCCCCCAAAAAGGGGTCCTTCCCGGCGCCGGAGCGAGCGAGCCGGTCAGTGACCAATGCCGTCCCCCATAAAGGGGTCCTACCCGGCGCTGGAGCGAGCAAGCCAGGTCAGTGACCGATGCCATACCCCATAAAGGGGTCCTGCCCGGCGCCAGATCGAGCGAGCCGGTCAGTGACCGATGCCGTCCCCCATCAAGGGGTCCTTCCCGGCGCCGGAGCAAGCGAGCCTGTCAGTGACCGATGCCATACCCCATAAAGGGGTCCTGCCCGGCGCCAGATCGAGCGAGCCGGTCAGTGACCGATGCCGTCCCCCATCAAGGGGTCCTTCCCGGCTCCGGAGCGAACGAGCCGGTCAGTGACCGATGCCGTCCCCCATAAAGGGGTCCTTCCCGGCGCCGGAGCGAGCTAGCCTGTCAGTGACCGATACTGTCCCCCATAAAGGGGTCCTTACCGGCGCCGGAGCGAGCGAGCCGGTCAGTGACCGATGCCGTCCCCCATAAAGGGGTCCTTCCCGGCGCCGGAGCGAGCGAGCCCATCAGTGACCGATGCCATACCCCATAAAGGGGTCCTTCCCGGCGCCGGAGCGAGCGAGCCGGTCAGTGACTGATGCCATCCCCCATAAAGGGGTCCTTCCCGGTGCAGGAGCTAGCAAGCCGGTCAGTGACCGATGCCGTCCCCCATAAAGGGTAAATATTTTGTAGTAATTGAATCGGCTGCTTGTCCAATTAACCAGTCCGTTCACACATATTTATATTTGGGTTTTAAGTAACGAGACCCAAACGGTAGTTCCTTTGTTTTATTATAAAAGGTTGTATATATAATTCCTGAGTGTATATCAACCGTAAGTCTCACTGTCTAGGAGTGAATGAGAAAGGGACGGCGTTTATGTATGACAAACGTTAGGTCACGTCCTTAAGATATGAGTTGAGGTGAGCTACTGAAGCTTAGGGGCATCGCAGTGCGTGCTTACAGAAATGCTGAGCTATGGGTCTCGCCCTCTTGGGTAAGTTGCCCGCTCACGTGTCCATATCATGTCTCACTCATAGACAGTGGAAAGTTACAGGGTGGTGAATCTGAATGTAATATCAGATGTATTGACCCATTTATATAATACGTTCTGTTGATAAGACAGGGGCCTATTACATCGCTCGGTCACCTACCAGCCGAGCTCTGTGAGGCCTAAATAACTCACAGAGTACAGTACATCCTAGACAACCCTAACCATGTTATAAACAGATATGTAGACACTAAGCTGGGGATATTACTGTAGGGGTATTCTCTACTACAGGGGACCTAGACTTTTGTGTCGTACGGGTTAGTATATTATGAACAATGTTGAATTTGGATGATACTGCCCGGTAATAACAGAACAGGAACATAATTGCCAGAATTAACAGAATAGAGGGAATCGTAAGACTTGGTAGTGCAAATTCCCGTGACAGGTAAAATGGCAAGTTATTATTCAAATCAGCAAAATGTGTCTCGTTCAAGAAAGCTAAAACTTTTAATTTCTCTGATACTATTTGAATATCCTTGATAGTGAAATTCATTATAGGAAGTGGAATTAAAGCAGACTTGAGTTTTCGATTTAACGCAAAATGCTGATGAGTAGGCAAGGTCCGTAATGTACTACAAGTGATTTCACAGTAATCAGGAGCCTTGTAATGCCCTTTCACAACTAGCTGCTTAACACCATTTTGGCATTTTAAAATTACAGTAGTGAGATTTGGAAAGAACAAATACTGCACATTGTGAAGGTGAGCGTGGAACACAGTCTTTAGACTAACTGGCCTATAACTGCATTGCGCTAACGCTGTGCGTACATTTGGTTGTATGACTGCCAATTCACATATTCCCTCTGCAGCAGGAATAAATGCAAACATGTAGGCTGGACATACGTGTAGGTGTAGATAAGACGACTTACACCGTGACAGTACCTCAGAATCCTCTATTGATAACAATGAATATTCTTCATCTACTAAGAAAAGTTCTTTAGGCCTATCTAGGGTATACAGTGTGTCGTTCACAAACCAGGGGAAGGGTTCTAAATGCCATGCATTAAACTCATGTTGCCCTCGCATAGGAATGTGGATCAGAATTGCATTGTGCGTGAGGGTTGACTCCAACAGCGGGTAATAATAGTGAACCTCATTGTCATTGAAAATAGGAGTTAAATGATACTGCAACTTGGCTATTTTTAAAGCTTCAAGAAGCGTCTGCACAGGCACAAGCTTCGCGTCCACACGTCCTATCCCGGCATCTACAATGCTGTCTATTAGTTCATTTTTAGAGGTTACAATTTTATGAACTGAAATTTCAGCAGCATGCAAATATTCTGTGAAGTAAAGGAGCCATTCTAACGTCGGGATTGCTTTCTGTAACCTAGTAACAATCCTCGAAACTTGGTTAGACTCCATTATGATTGCATTAACTTTGATTCTAGAGCAGTAATCGCGTGATAGGTTTGAGAAACAACACGATTCTGTTGAGATACAGCTTGAACGACAACGTCCATGAAACTATTGTCGAATTCATCGAAGCTGTGCTGAGACCATGAAGAATGTCCAATGCTGATTGTAGTTGGCCGTCGACGTTTTCCATCTGACGCGAAAGTACGGATTAACTTCTACTCGCAGAACGTAGTTTCATACAATAGTCATTTGGGACATTTTGCTTCTGAACAGTCTGTAAGGATGTATCAATCACATTATCATTAACTGGAGGTAAGACATTTATCTGGGTTTTCTTCAGACGATCCGCGTGCACGACATCTGCGATCTGTGCATTAGGCTTCCATATTTTGAATTTGTTGCCTGCTTCTTTTGAGATTATGCGGAATGGACCAGAAAATTTCGCCGAAAGTTTGGAGTTCCTTTCAGGTTCCTGTAACATAACAGCGTCCCCAACGTTCAGTGCGATAGGTTTAGCATGTTTATGTTGTTTGATGATCATTTCGGCGCGTGACGCCGCTAGCTGTGATCGTACTTGGTTATGAATTTCTGTAAAGACATGAATTTGTTTTGCCGCAAAATCATCCGTATTATATACCGGGTATGGCGCCTCTGTAAGGATGTCGTAAGGCAGACGTTTATCTGTACCATAGACAATATAGTAGGGTGTTTTGCCCGTAGAGCTATTAACTGACCCATTCATCGACGCTGCAACCGGCGGTAACCAATCCTCCCATGCGTATTGAAAACCACTAACAATTGGACGCAGTATTTCTAGGATTTTACGATTGGTTCTTTCAACAAGGCCATTAGCCTGTGGATGATAAGCTGTCACAAAAGTTTGTTTAATTCCATATTGTGCACATATATGCTCTATTAGCTCATTCTTGAACTCTTTTCCATTATCAGAGAGTAGAACTTTAGGCGTAGTATATGGACATATGAGATTCATCACTAATGCATAGGCTACTTCTTCGGCCGTTTTGCTTTTTAGTGGGACCAAGACCACGAACCTGGAAAAATGATCCACACACACTAAGACGTATCCTGATCCCTGATGACTCATTGGGAGCTGTAACACATCAACAGCGACTGTGTCAAACGGACGGTCTGGTGTAGGATATTGTAGAATCGGGGCAGGTGATCCTGTTGATCCTTTATGTTGAGCACATGCCAAACAATTAGCTATGTGTAATTCTATGTCTTTCTTCATAGTGTTCCAGAAATACTTCTTTCGTAAATCCGCTAAGCATTTATCACGACCTTGGTGACCTGCTTGTGGGACATCGTGGAACAATGTCATTACTGCTTTGCGCAACGTGTCAGGTACGACTATTTGAGACACATTACCCTCAGGAGATTTTCTTGTCCTATTGAGTATGTTATGTCGTAATTCCAACTGACTTAAGGGAAGAAATAACTTGGGAAGTTTAACATCCTCGCCCGATTCGAGAGCAAAAATAACAGCTGACCAATATGGGTCGCGTCGTTGCTCATCTTCCAGCTGCGAAAGAGTGAATGCTGATACAGGCATTACTGGTGCTATATTTCTTGACAGAGCGTCGGCGACAACATTCGCCCTCCCAGGTAAATACCTAAATTCGGGGTCAAACTCTTGAATTGTCAGATACCAGCGTGCTAATCTGCCTGATAAGTTTCTGCCATGGAACAGTTCGGTGACTGCCGCATGATCAGTAAAAACAGTTATCTTGTAGCCGAAGATAATGTCTTTGAACTTCTTAAGTGCCCACACAACGGCTAACGTTTCTAAATGCGTCACCGAATAACGTGTTTCAGCATCGTTTAGTTTGCGACTTGCAAATGCTATCACTCTAAACTTCCCACGCGTGTCCTCTTGCATGAGCACTGCTCTGACTCCAATTCCGGGAGCGTCAGTACAGAGAGTGAAAGGTTGAGTGTAGTCTGGGAATGCTAGAACCGGGGCATTGGTTAGCGCTGTCTTCAATGCCGTAAAACTTTCCTCGGGCGATGCTAATGTTGCATAGTCCTTGATAAAGGAACGATAATAACCAGATAATCCGAGAAGGCTACGCACATGATCATTTGAGGTAGGACGCGGGAACTGAGATACAGCTTTGACTTTATCATTAACTGTGTGTATGCCCTCACCGTCAACTACATGACCAAGGAAATGGATTCTGGATTTTAAAAACTCGCACTTTGAGAGTTTTATTTTGAGTCCTGCTGTGGAAAGTTTGGCCAAAACTTCACGCAGTTTTATCAGATGGGAATCGACGTCCTTACTGACTACTTATTAGATCATCCAAATAAGCGCAGACTGTGTTACCAATTAGTCCGGCAAACAGGGTGTTGATCATTCTTTGAAATGTTAGTGGGGCATTTCTGAGACCAAATGGCATTCGTAGAAACTCAAAGTGGCCTAGAGGCGTGCTAAATGCCGTGATTTCTCGTGATTTTTCATCGAGTGGTATTTGCCAATACCCACTAAGCAAATCTAAGTTGCTAAATACCACATTATCCTTGCCTAAGGATTGCAATATGTCGCTCAAGATAGGCATTGGGTACCTATCAGGGATTGTTTGATCATTTACGCGCCTGAAATCTATGACAGGGCGCCATCCACCATCCTTTTTCGGGACGAGGAATAATGGGCTATTAAAGGGGGATTTTGAGTGTCTAATGACATTCTCATCTAACATACCCTGTACCATATCTTGCACTACAGCGCGCTGGCTATGAGGTAGTCTATAAGCTGGTACGTAAATAGGGTTGGTTCCTTCCTTTAACGCTATATGATGGGATGTTAAATCTGTCTGACCTAGCGTTTCCCCTGGCAAGGCTACTATTTCTGTAGTCGGCAAGCAGCTCTAACAGGCGTGTCTTGCCCTGAGGATGATCGATCACCTTAACATGTGGCGCTATTTGATCTATCCTGGCCAGTCGAGTCTGTTGGCAATTCGCAACAATACCTCGAATTAGGAATTTATTTGGTTGCACTTCGACATTGTTGTGATATCTAGAAAATCATACACATAACATCCTTTCTTTAAGATTCGTGATATTGTGAAATTGCTGCCGCAATCCCGTAGACTTGTGTGTGTGTGTCTCACCGGAGACACAGCTGATTCCAAGGTCCGGTGATCGGGTCAATGTTCACAAAAAATCCTGAGTACAGCAAACCGCCGCTAATGGTCACACAACGTCATCCACAACACCATACCTCAGAATGCAGAGACCATCTCTCAGACCGGATGTGTCATCATCACTAGGGTGGGTGCTGGGTGCTGGTAACTGGGGGTTGTTCACGCCATACGAAAGAATTTTGTTGACAGGATGTTGATTGATGAGTAGTCTCAACAACTGCAGTCACGTCCTGTCACACCCTGGGCAGTGAACGAATCATTTGCAGAAACTAATGTTCACTTCAGCTCACAGGATTGTTGCGTTGGTGAATTCCTCATTCAGGTAATGGAGAGTACTCTTCAAAATTGCAGGTACTATCTTCCAACTCTTGCTGCTGTAATCACGCTGGGAAGGTGTGTGGTTGAGGTCGAGAGATATCTCTGACGCATGATCCGCCTTCCTCTTAATAGGATTGGTAGACAACACTTTCGTCCTAGCGGTGAGCATAGGTTCAGAATGACTCATTGCTGTGTAGGAAACACCTTTAAACGTAACACTATTATTACGTGGATGAACATCTATCATGTTCTTTCGAAGAGTTGGTAGACCAAGTAACCCGTCAGCTGGCAAATTGAACTGCTGAACTATATAAAAGTCCGCATAGAAGGGAGAACCACGTCTTGAGAATCTGAATGGTAACGTCACCATTCCTTTGATGCTCAGCTGAGTACCTGAAATTCCTTCGAGCTCAGCGTTACTAGGCCTCCATTTGAATTTGCGGTGAGGGAATTTACGTTGTAACTCGTGATATGATGTCAAGGCCAATACATTAGCGCAAGCACCTGTGTCTATATCAAGAGCCAATCTGGCATTATCCACTCTCACCGGCACTGACAACACTTCCACTTTTCTAAGCGCCACTATTAACGAGGCCGCTATAGAAGTGCTGTGAGGAGGGGTGGGAATTACCCTATCTATCCCTCTCCGTGCTGTGGTGTGCGCTGATCTTCCCCCGATGACTTGTCCTGGGGATGTTTCTGCTTGCGCCTATACGACACCTCCGTTTCACTTAGGTCCACTCCCCTAGCCTTTATTAGTATATCGCACTCATGTGAACTATGAGATGTCGATTTGTGAAGAGCGCACCATTTGCGCGCTGTCTGGGTAGGAGGTGCTGCTTTGGCTCCCTCACTGTTTGACCTTGAGAATGGCTTTGCACCGGGTGTGGCCTTAAAATTAGCACTATTACCTAGGAGCTGAAAACAATCTTCCATTACGTGGCCACGTTTATTACAATGTGCGCATCGTAACGATGTTTTCTGTTTATATGTTAGGCGGGGAGGAGCGATCGGAGCTAAGTGTGTCGCATAAGGAGTCTGGAGGTGAGGCATCTGTGGCATCTGAGACGGCTGGGGTTGTGGTGACGTCACTGAGGGTTGCTCCAGTAAGGGGCCCGTAGCCTGGGGACAGAGCTTGTTTGCTTATTCCACCATATCCAAGGGTGGTTCATACTGTACTTCCTGTGCCCGGCTATATAAGGGAACACGGACGGAAAGAAGAAAACTTATCAGTTCTATCAATGTTTCCACATTTTCCGGTGGCATATCACCCCGTGAGTTGTACCAGCCTGATGACCGGAAGGTCGCTTGCATGTCCTGGCGAACCTGGCCCGCGATGTCAACAGCGTCAACGGGTGTTTCGTTTCGTATACCTGGAATACAGCGATCCAACCATCTGAAGATCCATTGCAGTTGGCCCAGCTGTGACCTACCCCCAAAAATCCCAATTAGCGTTCGCTTGAACTTTTCATAGTCAGGGCTTTGTAAACCAAACGCATTTAAACGACTGCCTGCATAGGAACCCTGCGTTATATGGGAACGTACATATGCTTTCGTTTCTTCGTCAGTCGTTATGTGACTATTGCGCATGCTATCTTCACATGCACGAATAAAATGTGCGACCGGATAATCGTCTTGTCCCGTGAAATTTCGAACATAGTCGCCGCGTTGCATGATATTAATAACATTATCAGCTTTAGATGTGGTAGTAGTACTGGTGTGAGGGTTAGAAGACGCCATTTTAGTGTTAGTATTAAGCAAGTTAGTATTCTTACTCTTAACTGAAGGCTGGGTTAAGGTTGTTACCGATTTAGCAACAGACACACTATCACCTGTAACAGGGGTAACTGCTTTAGTATACTTAGGTGAGGTACTATAGTGATTACCAGACCGTAGGGTACGACGGTTTAAGTCGTCAGATGATTCGACAATAACTTTCTCGCTACTTCCTACCGAATCATTTAACTGTGTTCCATACTCAAAATCTATGTCAGTCTGGGCTTGATCATCGATGAGTTGGTTATCAGCAAACAGTTGCGCTAGGCGTTCGATTTCATCTACATTGGACATGGGAAACTTAGAAATTATCTATTAGCCCCCTTGGGTCAATGAATACTTAACAGTAAGTAGATCACTTGCCTCTCATTTACAAGACAAATGAATATGAATTGTAGTTAATTATTAAACTATCAATAAGTAGACAGACACTTACAAACTACTGTAAATTATAGGATTTCAACACATTAATCTTACATTCGACACTTTATCATTGAAATAATCCTATCCGACGAACCTATCGGTGTGAAGATATCTCTCGAACGTGTTCATGTGTGTAGAACTATGTAATTTAAATACCTATTTATACAGAGTAGTACATCTGTATAGAAAATGTGATCCTTCAAAAGTTCTAAGTGGAGTGGTGGGTGGAGTGTGGGCGGGGCCTCTTCCTAGGATGCGTGCGCTGCTGCTGGTTTCCTTGGCAACGAGAGACGCTTCTGCTTTGGTGAGAGACGAGTCCACTTGAATTAGGTGAGTTCCTCCTCCGGCGATCAGAAAACGATGATTGGTTATCACATTGGTGGTTGCTGGTTCGCTGGCGAAACTGCCGTATGCCAAGTCTTCACAGTCCACGTATATATGGAAATCTGTATGATGACACCGGAATTCGTAATTCGCGCTGACGACACAACAATACCGCTCAGCTGTTAGTAAAATACCAATTGGTAGGCCAGGCTACGAAACTTTTCTTCAACACTGCAACACTGTAATGTCTAGGGAATGCTGAGTGGAGTCTATCTCAACTGGCTCAATCTGGATATGTACCAACAGGCTGTAATGTATGTATATTACGAATTCTGCACGTATTTGTATGTGACAGAGATAAGGAGCGCTCACTACATATCGTCTCAATACGGGATATAGTTTTAAACACTCGGATTATGTAACGCGTCACTGCTGTGTGGTTTCTTGTTTTTCACAAAACACAGACGGATGATACGACTACCAGTTTGAAGAATCCGTACACACCGCTTGCCACCTATATGAATCGGCTGCTTGTCCAATTAACCAGTCCGTTCACACATATTTTTATTTGGGTTTTAAGTAACGAGACCCAAACGGTAGTTCCTTTGTTTTATTATAAAAGGTTGTATATATAATTCCTGAGTGTATATCAACCGTAAGTCTCACTGTCTAGGAGTGAATGAGAAAGGGACGGTGTTTATGTATGATAAACGTTAGGTCACGTCCTTACGATATGAGTTGAGGTGAGCTACTGAAGCTTAGGGGCATCACAGTGCGTGCTTACAGAAATGCTGAGCTATGGGTCTCGCCCTCTTGGGTAAGTTGCCCGCTCACGTGTCCATCTCATGTCTTACTCATAGACAGTGGAAAGTTACAGGGTGGTGAATCTGAATATAATATCAGATGTATTGACCCATTTATATAATACGTTCTGTTGATGAGACAGGGGATTATTACATAATGAAAGAGGTTGTGAAGGCTGTGCTTTCTTGGGTTTTGGGCAGCAGCGCGGTGAAAGGGTGGCAGGTTGAAGGAGTAAAGCAACGCACAGGAAAAATTACGTCAGAGGAAGCGGTGAAGCATAGACTAATATATGCGAGTAAGACATTGGCGGAGAATATGGGTAGAGGAGAGAGTAAAATAAAGGAAGAATACTAAGGAAAAAGAAGAGGAAGTCTAAAACAAGAGAGAGACAGGGAAGATGGATTCATATTATATATATTTGGAAAAATTTAATACAAAGGAATTATGGAGAGGGAAGTCAGAAGGTATAAACACGCCGAGGTAACACGTAAAAGCAATATCAAAACAACAGACGATCAATGAGAGGAGAGAGATAGTTCTTCAAAAAAGAAAACAGATTTTTATCATGTAATACTGACATACCACGATAACAAAATAAAATTTATATGCTAAATGTTGAAGAGTAAAATTTAAGCTTTTGGGAGGATGTCGGGAAAATTAATAATTGTTCCTCTTCACCATACAATATCACTATGATATACCGTGTTCCTGGGAGGTTCTCTTATACACACTCCTCACTGTCCCCCTCCCGTCACCCTCACTTATTCCTACAATGACTCCTTATTAATTTTTATAATTGCAAATGTTACTTTCTTCATCTGTTTAATCCTCTTCCTCACTGTTATTTTTCACTGTCTGGTAGTCTCATATTTGTGTATTTGTTTTATGAATTTCTTCCTTCACAGCTTATTCACTTCTCATCTTCTATTTATTTTGCTGTGTTTTACAAGCTGTTGCAGTCACAATTTATTCATTCCTTATCTTTAATCACTTTTTTATTCTCCTTTGAACATTCAAACTCCAAGAAGAACCAAATGATATGCAGTTATCACTACCCCAAGCAGATCTTCTCTAGTTTACCCGAGTCGCTGATGCCTGAAGCACCCAGAATCCTCGCTGCTGGTATAAAATGGACATAAACTCCTGTAGAATAAATTCTATCTGGTTGGTAACAATTATACGTACGAGATGGTGTGTATAAAATGAGTCATTTCTACACGCAACGACACAAACACCAACGCCAGCACGAGCAGTCAACTTACTCTGTCTTTCACCTCGCAACACACGATCAATATAACACGTTATTTTCATTAATGACTGTGGCTTTCGAGTAATGAATGTGACATAACTTAACCTAAATAAACTTTACCTAATTTAAGTAATCCTAACTTTACCTGATGTAATCTCATCTAATAAATATAATCTATCCCTATTTAACTTAATCTAACTGAATCTATCGCAACCTAACTAATACCACCCTGATCTAACCTTGTCTGTGCTATCTAACTTAGTCATCGTACGCCTGACAAAAAAGTAAGTTCCTCATTACGTGGAATGGCTGGGTACACGGGCTGAACGTGACATTTTATACTCCACCCCCTTCAGATTGAGACAAAATTTGAGTTGACCCATGGTTCTCTTTTCTGTACGTTTACCTGTAATTTCTCGAAAACGTTTTTCTGAAGGTTAGCGCTTCAAAAGGATTTGATCTCAGTACACGTACATTCACACAAAACCAGTCTATTCTTCCACTAACTAAAGTTTTTTCTCATTCAGCTGTGTATCATTACTAAGATTTAACCTCCTATGTTGACTACACCTCTTTCACTTTTCCTCCCTCATTCTCTTTTATCATTTCGATACTCTCATCTCTAATGGACGCTTAATTCCCTTTTATCCAACCCCACTCATTCACTTTTCAAAGCCAAAATATTATCTCTCCACACCATCATCCAAAACAAACTGACCCGTCAGTACCTTCAAAGCTCTCTCTCAGTTCCCCCCACACCACTCATGACACAAGTCCTGCTCATTTTTACATTTCTCCTCTCACAGCATCATGTACCTTTATCAAGAGTTCGTAAAATAAACTTCCTTTCACCTCCCTCCCCCACCCTGCTTTATTAACTCACTCACAGTCCTGTTCCAAGCTCGTAGTTCCCTCAAAGATTCAAAACAATTAAACTTTACTAGGACTCTCTCGTGAAGATCTTTTTCAATGTTTTTTCTGGTCTGTTTACTATGTGTTAAGTAAGTACACTCTGCTGTGGTGCTTGATGCATTCTCTTGTCAACCGTAGATGCAATTTGTGTATCTTCTTTTTTATTTATTTGCGTCACAAGTTTGCCTTCTAGATTAGCTGATAAATTCGGTAACTAGTGTGTGTGTGTGTGTGTGTGTGTGTGTGTGTGTGTGTGTGTGTGTGTGTGTGTGTGTGTGTGTGTGTGTGTGTGACAGAGAGAGAGAGAGAGAGAGAGAGAGAGAGAGAGAGAGAGAGAGAGAGAGACTATGTATATGTGTTATGGGGTTATAGACATAAGCTCGCTCACTCACTCACTCACTCACACACTAAAAACGTAAACCCTAGGAAGAGTTCACAAGTTATCCGTAAAGCCATTTAAACTTAGAGCCAATCAACCAGAGAGGCGGTTTAACAGAGGACCTTGAGTGAGTAAACAAGCATAAAAAACAAACAAATAAATGGGGTCAGTAAAGAAGAAGTTAACCGGGACACTTAACGAGGTGTGAGGTGATTAAGTAATTAGCGAGTGTAAGTGGTTCTTTTCATCTCCGCTCACTTAAGAGGATTGGAAGGGCGGGAAAGAGAGAGAGTGTAAGGAAAGGAGACAATGGGGGAGAAAGGGAGAGAATGAGGGAGGGAGAGAGAGAATAAGTAAGGGGGGATGAAATAACACAGTAAAAAGACCAAAACAAACTTATTAATTACGTGAAAAACTTGGTCGTGGTGAATTGTTCTGAAAAGAGAGAGAAAGTGTTCCTTCACTATAAAATATACACAGGGGATACAGTAAATATTTTATAGTGTTGAATTGGCGGTACATAAAAGATGGGTATGGAATATAGTGCCAATCTCACCCTTACCCTCCCCCCCCTCCCATCTCCCCCCTCTTCTCTCGCTTCCACCTTTCCCCCCCTCTCATTTTCCCCTTCCCTCTCCCATCTTCCCCCTTCCTACACCCATCTTCCCCCATCCCATCTTCCACCTTACCTCTTCTCCTTACCCTCTCCCCCCCCTTCCTTCCCTTTCCCCCTCCCCTCTCGCTTTCCTCTTCCCCCTTTCTTCCTCCCATCTTTCCCCTTTCGCCTCTCCCCCTCCCCCCTTAAGGCATCTCTGTGTGTGTGCTGGAACCTTTCTGGGAGTGATAGGAATAAGGCCCGCAGCGAGAGGGTGTTAGTTCAGCTCAAAAGAATCCAACACTGTACCTTTTGTATGAGCTCTTGTAGTCGATCGTGGTATTGATAATGTTATTAAGAATTGGATCTCGTTGGGGGGTGATTTCTCTCTCTTTCTCTCTCTAAGGAATTTAAATCCATACGACCGATTGTTTATCATATACGCTTAAAGAATTGCCTCTCTTATGGACGAGTCTCTTTTGTTTTTTTTAATTTACGAATCTTTTTTGTAACTAAAATCTGTACTCGAATATTTTATATCGTACTTGTAAAGGGAACAAAAAGAAACACTTTACGTGATCAACAAATGCGTTCTGGAGTATTGAATCGTATATATGTTCCTATTAAACCTATTTATGTAATGAAGAAGTGTTGTAAAGTGATAATGTGTGTTGTGATCAGCTCTGGCGCGTATTGGGCGGGTAAAGTATAAGTAACGGGAGAGGGAGGTCTTCAGTGGCTGTAAGGTGTGTGTTGCCTCCATATGAATTTACCGATAATGTTGCTGCTGTATAAACGTGATGGGGTGGTGTGTGTGTGTGTGTGTGTGTGTGTGTGTGTGTGTGTGTGTGTGTCATCAGGGGAGGGAGGGAGGATAAATCGAGTTAGAGGTCGACTATGGATGGTGGGGTAATTCATTTCCTGGGCGGACGTTGTAAGACGCAGACCACAAGTAATTCAATTCAACGCTTGAGTTTCCCAGTGACTTAAAAGTGTAACTAAGTGTTAAGGAAAGCTACCACGGCAAACAACTAACTCCTCAAACTGGTCTCTCACACACACACACACACTGACAGATTACAATAACCTCGCCCCTCCCGTCGTCTGAGTGGCGGGTGTAGCAGTGAAAAATCTCTCCAACACGTACACATTACATTAATAAATCACTGTCAGAGTATGAGAGGCAGTTCATAACTTGTGCATGTAATATGTGCCAGTGACACCACCTTTTCCCTTCTCTCCCCCTTCCTTGACGCTATTTTGTCTTCCTTTCTTCCCTCCTTCCTTCCTTCCTTCCTTCCTGACGCTACTCTGGCATCTTCCTTTCCTCCTTCCTTTCTTCTCTACTCTCCCCCCTCTCTGGCACCTAACAAGATGGCCCCAGAATTAATTTAGGAGAAGATGGTGGTATACCCTCTCTCTGTTATCTCCCTCTTAGTTACCGCTCTTCCCCCTTTCTCCACTCTCCCCCTTAGTTACCCTCTTCCACCCTTTACCCCCTTCCATTTTTGCTTCCTTTCCTTTCCACCGTAATCTCTCCCTTTCCTCACTATTCTGCTTCCCTTTTCCTCTCCTCTCACCTCACCTAACCCCTTCTCTCCTATTCTCCTCCTACCCCACCCCACCACACCCACCTAGTTCCAGTCAAAGCCAATTTTAATAGGACTCTCTCCAAGGACTCTCACTCGTGCCGCTCAGGCGTGAATGATGTTTCTGCTATGGGTTAGGTTAGGTTAGGTAGATTAAAGCCCTGTGTGTGTGTGTGTGTGTGTTATTAATTCCCTTCCATATGAGTCGCCTTCCATCTTCTCACCTTCACACCTTGTATACCTGTAATCACCAGGACACAATACTCCTTTGTTCTGTACACCTGTAGTGGTTGACTCAGTGTTGTGCAGCTTTGTATTCTAAGCTTTGCAGCATTCACCCTTTGCATACTTTAGTCTTGCAACCACAAACCTTGAAATCATAAGCCTTGAAATCACGATCCTTGCAACCACGAACCTTACAATCACGAACTTTACAATCACGAATCTTGCAATATTGCCTTTTTCACTCATGATTTTTACAGCCCCTATCCTTATTGTGTTGAAGTCTTGCATTCTCTGAGGCTTGCAATTTCGATTCTTGCAGTCTTGTAACTTGGATTCTCGAGGATTACAATCCTGAACTTTAAAATGTTGAGCCTTGCAATAGAGAAAGAACAGTGTAATTTTGTCTTCATGTTGAGTACGAAAAGAATTTGCCTGTTTTAATCTTAGCTTATTCCTTGTATTTCTGTGAGGTTCTTAAAATATAATTTTATAAGTGTATTTCATAACATTTCTCATCTGTATTTCATAGATTTTGAGCTGCATTTTTTAGCCTTTGTGACTGTATTTTGCAATCTTGTGTATATCCTACTTAAGTATTGTGTATGGATGGGAAGAGTGGTTGGAAGTGACTTGGTGGATAGAGAGGAGGGGGTTTGGTCGATCACTAAATGGATAGAGAGGTGAGCGGTGGGTGGTTTTGGGTGGGTAAGTGGTGGGTGGGTGGGTATATGATATCCTTAGGTTTGAGCTAGTCGAGACCCCACTTTATCCCCAGGACCCACCACCGACCCACCACCAACCCACCAGCTCGGCCTAAATTTAACACGGGGCTCTCCTTCGCCGGGAAATTTGCTGAAGAAGAGTTTGGGGGTCACAAGTGCACGGGAGCAACATTGTCTCCTAAGATGGCAAGCTGCTGTGGAGGGAGGGATGGAACTTTCAACTTGAGTATATATATATATTTTTTATTGTCGGGTTTCGTCGGGCGATATTGGAGTGTGTTGTAATTTGTTGAGAGAGAGAGAGAGAGAGAGATGTCGTCTTTGTCTGTCTGTCCATTCATATGTCTGTTAACTTGTTTTATACACTTAATTTCTCCCCGAGGAAAGGACCACAGGTAGCTAACAAGGACCCATTGTTACACACGTGGCTGAATTTTTTTTCTTAACACGTGTGTATGTGTATGAATTATGTATATGTTATGTGTATATTATGACGGGAATTAATTACACGCTATGAACTTAAGGAAGGGTAGAACGATTAATTTCAGGTGTGTAGGTGTGTGTGTGGGTGGGTGAGTGGGTGGGTGTGGGCTGGTGGGTGGGTGGGTGGGTATTTTACATATTTAAATGTTAAGGCTTTCAGTCTCAATGTGCATGAACACTTCCCAGACGTCTGAAATGGAGACTCACAAGAAGAACTTACTCACAAGAAAGATATTCTCACACGAACACCTAAGTAAGAGAAGGGAATCGAGAGAAGGTGAGAGAGAATAAGAAGGAAAAGGAGGAGAGGGAGAGAGAGAGATAAGAGGGTGAAAGTATTACAGAAGGTGAGGGATGGGAGAGGAAAGGTGGAGAAGGAGGAATAGCCAACACACACACACACTCTCTCTCTCTCTCTCTCTCTCGGGTTGTAACTTCTCCTCCGCCTCATGGAGAATTGCCAAATTTACACAGGTATTTTTTAATTAATTTTCCAAGATGACGTAATTTCCGGTGTCAACAAAGCCCTATTGAGAATCTCTTGTTCTGCGTCTGTGCTGAAGGAGACAGTGTTAAAATATTTTGAGTGTAATTAACTTTTCATATCGTCGTGTTATTGCCTGTTGTTATTCTTGTTGTTACTGTTATTGTTTGGTTATTGTTATTATTATTGTTATTTATATGCCTTCATTGCTATAGGCCGAGGGTATTATTATTTGTATTATTATTATTATTATTATTATTATTATTATTATTATTATTATTAATTTATTTTTCGTACAAATAAACCATACGCCTCCTCCCCCACACACACATGTTCCAAACAGAAACTCTAACAGAACTTAATATATAAAGTATTTTTTGTAACCTGAACAAAATCCCAAAATTCCCTTAAAAAATGTACTTGGGATTATATATATTAAAAAAATAAAATAAAAATGAAAATAAATCCCAGACACAGCTTTTACCAGTTCGTTTCACGGTCACCGAACAAGGCTAGTGAACTCGATAAACTAGGGGGGGAGGGTGGAGGGACTTGGGTAGGGGGTATAAGAACATAAGAACATAAGAATGGAGGAAACTGCAGCGGGCCTATTGGCCCATACTGGGCAGTCCCGTTTACACCCAACCCCTATTGCTCATATGAGCATCCAACCTATGTTTGAAGCAATTCAGCGTATTCGAGTTAATGATGATATTTGGTAACTTGTTCCATTCATCCACTACTCTGTTTCCAAACCAGTGTTTACCTATTTCACGCCTAAATCTAAATTTGTCTAATTTAAAACCATTGTTACGAGTTCGCTCCTGGTTGGATAGTTTGAGTACCTTTGTAATGTCCCTTTGTTTAGCCCTGCCTTCCACTTATACACCTCTATCAGGTCGCCCCTCGCTCTACGTCTCTCGAGGGAGTACAAATTAAGATGCTTTAACCTGTCTCTGTACTCAAGGTTCCTAATGCCCGGGATTAGTCTTGTCATTCTCCTCTGAATTCTTTCCAAGGATTCTATATCCATTCTGTAATACGGTGACCAGAACTGAACTGCGTAATCCAGGTGTGGTCTCACAAGAGCAAGATACAGTTTTAGGATGACCTCGCTAGTCTTGTAACTAACACTCCTTTGTATGAACCCAAGTACTTTATTAGCCTTGTTACGAGCAAAACACATTGTTTACTTGGCTTAAGGTTCCTGCTTATCATTACTCCTAAATCTCTCTCGCAGTCGGATTTCTCTATGGCATCGTTGTTCATCTGGTATCTGGTTTCCCTGTTTACATCTATACTGAGTACTTTACATTTGTCCACGTTGAATTTCATCTGTCATTTTTCAGACCATTCGAAAAATTTGTTTAGATCTTCCTGTAGTTTTGCCGAGTCCTCGTCAGATTTAATAACACGTCCTATTTTAGTGTCATCAACAAATTTACTTATGTTGCTGTCTATGCCGATATCTATGTCGTTTATGTATATAATAAATAATAATGGTCCAAGTACTGAGCCTTGGGGAACTCCACTTGTGACGTTGCTCCAATGGGACTTAGTGCCGTTAATGCTCACTCGCTGTTTCCTGTCCTGTAACCACGCCCTAATCCATTTAAGGATGTCACCTTTGATGCCATGAGCTTCTACCTTTCTAATTAGTCTTTCGTGGGGAACTCTGTCGAAGGCTTTGCTAAAGTCGAGATATACCACATCATAATTGTGCCCCTCGTCCACCGATGGTGGGAGGGGGTAGGTGTTAGGGGGAGGTATTTTGTTCCGGTTCTACAGCGCTGAGGCAATTATTCGGCCCATAGCCTCGAATCACCGTGTTGTTTAAAAGACTCCCGCTTGTGTTAGAGTCAGTGAATCTCCGGCGTTTAGAGTGAGTCGCAGTTCGACCCCGTGTGAGACAGTGCCTTCTATAGGGGGAGTTAGCCCAACTTTACACTGTGAGCCGCCATTTTGTAAACCTTGTGTTGTGAACTGTCATGTGCATTGATGATTTTATTTACCCAAACTCTTTAAGTATTAATCTATCACCTCAACGCAATCGGATGGCGTCATGTTTTAATAAGTAAGCTTAATTGTTTGTTTTCACGATATTAGTTACCAGACGCCATTTAGTAAACCTCGCACTCAAACCAAGTTGGCATATCTCGCCCTACTAAAGACGCTCGTATCACAATGAACTGCCTACTGACGCCATCTGTTGACGTCTGAGAAAAATAAAACTAGACTGTGGTCTTATCTGCGTTTAAACTCATACAAAAGAAAGTACGTTTAAGCTTCTTTAATTCAAGCCGCGGTCCTATTACTCAATCCCACCTCGGTCTTACAGCCACGCGTCTGACTGAGCTGATTGAAAGGTGCTCAGGTGTGTGTCTGTCCTGGTGATTGTGATCAGATAATTTCCTCTTTTT
>NW_024736448.1:0-14377 GCF_018991925.1 Homarus americanus
TGTTGCAAACCTGTCCGATTTGTCCTTTAGTTATGATGTATTTCTAAACGAGTTTATTCATAATCGCTGGGATGACCGTTTCCGACGAGAAAGATATTTAGCCAAATTATATAAAGATACATACATTCATTATTTCAAACATGAGCACTAAAGATGTTTATCAGAAGTACTATTCATGAATTAACTGTTACACTCTGGTAGCAAATTCATGTTTTCAGAGGAAGCATTTAATATATACAAATTTTTACCCACAATAAGGTATATTAAGACTAAATTATGTATCAGTAATACTGTACTACAATATGCAAAAAAATCATTTTAAAATATCAGAATCACATTGAAATATTACATGACTCAGCAGAGGCGGGAAATATGACTGCGATCAACCAAATGTTTTTCGCTCTGCAGACAGTCGTTTAAAAGTTTTAACGTGATGCTGATCTTTTTAAAAAATTTTTGCATAATGTAGTATTACCGATATATAATTAGTCTGAGCATGCCTTATTGTAGGTAAAAATAAGTACATGTATATTAAATGCTTCTTCTGAAAGCATTAATTTGTTACCAGAGTTTAACAGTTAATTCATATACAAGATTACTGATAACTTCCTACGTGCTCCTGTTTGAAATGATGAATGCCAATATCTTCATATAATTTGGCTAAATATCTTGTCAAAAACGGTCATCCCCACGATTATAATAAATTCGTTTAGAAATACATCATTACTTCAGGACAAAATTGAACAGATTTGCAACAGCCAATCAGCTGTAACTCTTGAGGGCATCTTTTATCACCCGGAAAACAATACACTAGCATATTGTCTTCAATGACTACGAGTATTTTTCAATACTATACAAGACAGGAAGGAAAACCAACTATATGAAATTGCCTTCACTCAAAACTGACGAATTAGCAATAAAACGAAAATGGACCATAAAAACTAATGTATGCTTACTTATTACTACAGGGGCCATTATTTAATGCATGGAGCTCTCCATCCTGCCTTCATCCTGGAAGATGAGAAAAAATTAGTATAAGCATCAAGGTAGAGAAAACTAACTACACAATGATTTATCAGTCAACAGTCGTTATCATCTTGCCTCTTGGACAATCTTAAGGTGTCCTAAAGCGTTGGTGTACATCACAAGAAAAAATAGCATTCCCTAACCATAATGATTATTTAGGAATTAAAGCAAAAATTGGCCAATTCTAAAAATACCATAAAGATGTTTGCTTACTTCTTAATGTATAGTGCTCTCCACCCTGCCCTCATTTAATGCCGAGTTCTCCATCCTGGAAGAGAAGTAAAAATTAGTATAAGCATTAAATGCAGAAAAAAATTACTACACAATTATTTATCAGTCAACAGTTGTTAACATCTTGCCTCGAGGACAATCTTTAGGTGTCCTAAAGCATTGGTGTACATCATGAGAAAAAATAGCATTCACTATAGTGCGCTTTTTCTCTTCTGAGAAAAGACACCCTGCCCCCTCCTCAAAAGTTACAGCTGATAGAATGTTGCAAACCTGTCCGATTTGTCCTTTAGTTATGATGTATTTCTAAACGAGTTTATTCATAATCGCTGGGATGACCGTTTCCGACGAGAAAGATATTTAGCCAAATAATATAAAGATGCATACATTCATTATTTCAAACATGAGCACTAAAGATGTTTATCAGAAGTACTATTCATGAATTAACTGTTACACTCTGGTAGCAAATTCATGTTTTCAGAGGAAGCATTTAATATATACTAATTTTTACCCACAATAAGGTATATTAAGACTAAATTATGTATCAGTAATACTGTACTACAATATGCAAAAAATCATTTTAAAAGATCAGAATCACATTGAAATATTACATGACTCAGCAGAGGCGGGAAATATGACTGCGATCAACCAAATATTTTTCGCTCTGCAGACAGTCGTTTAAAAGTTTTAACGTGATGCTGATCTTTTTAAAATGTTTTTGCATAATGTAGTATTACCGATACATAATTAGTCTGAGCATGCCTTATTGTAGGTAAAAATAAGTACATGTATATTAAATGCTTCTTCTGAAAGCATTAATTTGTTACCAGAGTTTAACAGTTAATTCATATACAAGATTACTGATAACTTCCTACGTGCTCCTGTTTGAAATGATGAATGCCAATATCTTTATATAATTTGGCTAAATATCTTGTCAAAAACGGTCATCCCCACGATTATAATTTGAAACCAGGACAAAATTGAATTTAGATTGCAACAAGCATCTTTTATCACCCGGGAAAAAAATACACTAGCATATTGTCTTCAATGACTACGAGTATTTTTCAATACTATACAAGACAGGAAGGAAAACCAACTATATGAAATTGCCTTCACTCAAAACTGACGAATTAGCAATAAAACGAAAATGGACCATAAAAACTAATGTATGCTTACTTATTACTACAGGGGCCATTATTTAATGCATGGAGCTCTCCATCCTGCCTTCATCCTGGAAGATGAGAAAAAATTAGTATAAGCATCAAGGTAGAGAAAACTAACTACACAATGATTTATCAGTCAACAGTCGTTATCATCTTGCCTCTTGGACAATCTTAAGGTGTCCTAAAGCGTTGGTGTACATCACAAGAAAAAATAGCATTCCCTAACCATAATGATTATTTAGGAATTAAAGCAAAAATTGGCCAATTCTAAAAATACCATAAAGATGTTTGCTTACTTCTTAATGTATAGTGCTCTCCACCCTGCCCTCATTTAATGCCGAGTTCTCCATCCTGGAAGAGAAGTAAAAATTAGTATAAGCATTAAATGCAGAAAAAAATTACTACACAATTATTTATCAGTCAACAGTTGTTAACATCTTGCCTCGAGGACAATCTTTAGGTGTCCTAAAGCATTGGTGTACATCATGAGAAAAAATAGCATTCACTATAGTGCGCTTTTTCTCTTCTGAGAAAAGACACCCTGCCCCCTCCTCAAAAGTTACAGCTGATAGAATGTTGCAAACCTGTCCGATTTGTCCTTTAGTTATGATGTATTTCTAAACGAGTTTATTCATAATCGCTGGGATGACCGTTTCCGACGAGAAAGATATTTAGCCAAATAATATAAAGATGCATACATTCATTATTTCAAACATGAGCACTAAAGATGTTTATCAGAAGTACTATTCATGAATTAACTGTTACACTCTGGTAGCAAATTCATGTTTTCAGAGGAAGCATTTAATATATACTAATTTTTACCCACAATAAGGTATATTAAGACTAAATTATGTATCAGTAATACTGTACTACAATATGCAAAAAATCATTTTAAAAGATCAGAATCACATTGAAATATTACATGACTCAGCAGAGGCGGGAAATATGACTGCGATCAACCAAATATTTTTCGCTCTGCAGACAGTCGTTTAAAAGTTTTAACGTGATGCTGATCTTTTTAAAATGTTTTTGCATAATGTAGTATTACCGATACATAATTAGTCTGAGCATGCCTTATTGTAGGTAAAAATAAGTACATGTATATTAAATGCTTCTTCTGAAAGCATTAATTTGTTACCAGAGTTTAACAGTTAATTCATATACAAGATTACTGATAACTTCCTACGTGCTCCTGTTTGAAATGATGAATGCCAATATCTTTATATAATTTGGCTAATCAAAAGCAGTCATCCCCGATGGATTTAAGACAAGTAATTTCAGATTTGCAACAGCCAATCAGCTGTAACTCTTGAGGGCATCTTTTATCACCCGGGAAAAAAATACACTAGCATATTGTCTTCAATGACTACGAGTATTTTTCAATACTATACAAGACAGGAAGGAAAACCAACTATATGAAATTGCCTTCACTCAAAACTGACGAATTAGCAATAAAACGAAAATGGACCATAAAAACTAATGTATGCTTACTTATTACTACAGGGGCCATTATTTAATGCATGGAGCTCTCCATCCTGCCTTCATCCTGGAAGATGAGAAAAAATTAGTATAAGCATCAAGATAAAGAGAAAACTAACTACACAATGATTTATCAGTCAACAGTCGTTATCATCTTGCCTCTTGGACAATCTTAAGGTGTCCTAAAGCGTTGGTGTACATCATAAGAAAAAATAGCATTCCCTAACCATAATGATTATTTAGGAATTAAAGCAGAAAATGGCTACTTTAAAAATACCATAAAGACAAAAGTATGCTTACAAGTTCAATACCATTTATTGCTAAAACCAAAAAATTTAATGTAATCTTAACTGCATGAACTCTTATGGATGGTGTAACAAACCCTACTAAACCTTACCCGAACTCCAATCCGATACCTTGTCCAGCCACAATCCTGCAAAGAATAAGTATGGTATTTTAGAAAGAGCTCCCATTTAAAGCACACAGTAACTTTTATTCATCACATGTCAGACATCACAGGCCATCATTGACTAATGTCATCTGTTGGAAACCGCGAATGTGAACTTCTAGTTATTTCATCATATAACAATCATTTCATTTCATTTCTAAAAACTAGTAGACTATTGAATTTTTTTTTGCCCAAAATAAAACCCCACTTCATGTACGGTCTTTTGTAACCTACAAAATGTAATTAACTAAATTGTTGCAGTACAAGAAAACATTTGGGATAATATTCCAAAGATAAGGTAAAATCACAAGTAGATGGTGGCCATGGCAGCTCAAATTATTGTCCATGTTCTAGCACTCCTCTCCTCAAAATGAGTGCTGCTTCTTCAAGGATCCTGGAGTCTCCACTGCCTTACGTTGCGCAATGTCGGACAAATACACCACTTTACTATGGTAGTTTGGTTGCCAGAATGCAATAAAACGACCAAAATGGTTGCTTAACTTTGCTTCGAGTTAACAGATTTTGTCATCTGGATTGCAAAACAAAGGTAATTTTGCAGATACTGAAGATATCTCTAGTAACATTGCGATTTTGTTAGACGTTACATCCTTTGATGATCAGCGTCATGTTCACATATGCTGGAACGCAGCATCATGGGCAACTAATGCTTCTTTGGCAAGAGCCTCCACACAGTTCACTGCACCTTTCAGACTTTTTTCCACTTAGTTGAAGGATTCTTGCAGCTTTTCTTATTGATCTAAAGATTTCTTGGCTAACGAGATTGATCTTCTTTGATGTAAAGCAAATGATGCAGTAAGGTGTATTAATCCTAAGACGAGATAAAATAATTTTGAGTGAAAAATAATGAGGATTTAGCAAAAAAATCGCCAGTTTTAGACTTTCCAGCAGCCGTTTTGGATTTCTGGGCATGATGGCACCAGTGAACTTCTCATCCCTTAATGTGTGAAATTTATCCCTAAATGATGTTTGTAGGCCAACTGGATCAAGTTTCATTTTTCTAAAATTTTACTGACGGCCCATGACAGCCACCTTTGCTAAATGGATAAATAATTATTTAAAGAACATCATCGGCCAAAGGAAGGCTATAGGTAGAAGGATAAATCGTGGCGAAATTCACCTCCGGGACTATTATAGGGTATTGGCGAGTAGGGTTAAAACCGAGATAAGGAAAGCAAAGAGGAATAATGAGGTAAGGATAGCAAGGGAGGCGAGGACAAACCCCCAAAGGATTCTACCAAATGTATCAAACTAAAACACGAGAAAAGATTGGACCAATACGGTCCGATGCCGGCGAGCTCACTGATAACGACAGAGAAATGAGCAATAATTTGAATAAATATTTTTCAACGGTTTTCACCACCGAAAATTTAAACATGATACCCGAGGCACCGACTCTATTCAGAGATAGTGAAGAAAACAAATTAAGCGAGATAGTAGTGACTAGTAGCGATGTTAGTAAGCAAATAGACAAACTAAAGCCTAATAAGTCACCTGGTCCGGATGAGATATTTGCCAGAGTATTAAGGAATGTAAGGACGAGCTTAGTATGCCCTTAGCAAAGTTGTTTAACACGTCCTTAAAAACAGGTGTAGTACCAGAATCCTGGAGGATAGCAAATGTAATACCGATTTTCAAGAAGGGGGATAGATCACTATCCTCTAACTACCGCCCAATCAGTCTAACATCAATAGTAGGCAAATTACTGGAAGCAATCATTTCAAACTCTATTTGAAATCACCTGGAGAAGCACCGATTGATCAATGATTCCCAGCATGGCTTCACAAGCGGACGTTCTTGTCTAACTAATCTATTAACATTCTTTTCATCAGTTTTCGAATCGGTGGACGAGGGGCACAATTATGATGTGGTATATCTCGACTTTAGCAAAGCCTTCAACAGAGTCCCCCACGAAAGACTAATTAGAAAGGTAGAAGCTCATAGCATCAAAGGTAAAATCCTTAAATGGATTAGGGCGTGGTTACAGGACAGGAAACAGCGAGTGAGCATTAACGGCACTAAGTCCCATTGGAGCAACGTCACAAGTGGAGTTCCCCAGGGCTCAGTACTTGGACCATTATTATTTATTATATACATAAACGACATAGATATCGGCATGAACTGGCAACATAAGTAAATTTGCTGAGGACACTAAAATAGGACGTGTTAATAAATCTGGCGAGGACTCGGCAAAACTACAGGAAGATCTAAGCAAATTTTCGAATGAATTCTGAAAATGGCAGATGAAATTCAACATTGGACAAATGTAAAATTACTCAGTATAGGAGCAAACAGAAGCAGATACCAGATGAACAAATGCCATAAGAGAAATCCGACTCGCGAGAGAGATTTAGGAGTAATGATAACCTTCAGGAACCTTAAGCCAAGTAAACAATGTTTTGCTGCGTCGGCAAGGCTAATAAGGCACTTAGGTTCATACAAAAGGAGTGTTAGTTACAAAGCTAGCGAGTCATCCTAAAACTGTATCTAAAACTCTTGTGAGACCACACCTGGATTACGCAGTTCAGTTCTGGTCACCGTATTACAGAATGGATATAGAATCTTTGGAAAGAATTCAGAGGAGAATGACTAGACTAATCCCGGGCATTAGGAACCTTGAGTATAGAGACAGGTTAAAGCATCTTAATTTGCACTCCCTCGAGAGACGTAGAGCGAGAGGCGACCTGATAGAGGTGTTCAAGTGGAAGGCAGGGCTAAACAAAGGGGACATTACAAAGGTCCTCAAACTATCCAACCAGGAGCGAACTCGTAACAATGGTTTTAAATTAGACAAATTTAGATTTAGGCGGGAAATAGGTAAACACTGGTTTGGAAACAGTAGTGGATGAATGGAACAAGTTACCAAATATCATCATTAACTCGAATACGCTGAATAGCTTCAAACATAGGTTAGATGCTTATATGAGCAATAGGGGTTGGGTGTAAACGGGACTGCCCAGTATGGGCCAATAGGCCCGCTGCAGTTTCCTCCATTCTTATGTTCTTATGTTCTTACCCTGGCCAGCCTCTGTGCCTGACCCTACCCTGGAAAGTCTCTGTGCCTGACCCTGGCCAGCCTCTGTACCTAACCCCACCTGACCCTGGCCAAACTCTGTACCTGACATGACCCAACCTAACCTAAACACAATTGAAACTAAACTGAACAAGACTAAACCATGCTTCTATCTATCTAAATTTTGTCAAGCTCAAATAATCCTTGTCACCACTGTCATACACCCACCAACCCACAGTCATACACCCACCAACCCACAGTCATACACCCACCAACCCACAGTCATTCACCCATCAACCCACAGTCATACACCCAGCCTCTGTATCTGACTTTACCTGACCTGACTTAACCAGATCCAATCAAGAAACTCATTATTTTTCACCTCTATTACACCTTGAAGCAGGTATCGAGGCCACCTGACCTGACCTCAATTACTCGACAATATTCCCAAGGCATCTGACCACCTCTGCTAGCGTATTCGGTACACCTAACATGACATGACCTGACCTGACCTGACCTGACCTGACCTGGCCTGACCTCCAAGAACGAGAAAATATACCCAAGATCTATTTAAATCTATCCCAGAAATTTAAACCTTCAATATATTTGTTTTTAGTTCATTTGTTATGTCTTTGTTTTGCTCTTGTGTTTACGGTTCTTGTTTATGAATTAAAGAAACAATAAGAGAATCCAGCCCGTCAAACTTCTACTGATAATCACAACTCGAATTATGCAACTGAAGAACAACAACAACAATAAGAAGAACAAGAACAAAAAAAAGCAGGATATAATTCCTATAGAACCTCATGACTAGTTTATTAATGCCTTATGAAACACTAACAACAATCCTCAGCCAACACGGACCTACAAAACATCAACAAGGTGACGACAACAACAGCTCAAACGCTCCAGCTTAACACCTACAAATTTCCGGGAGTTTAGTGTCGCTACATGAAACATAAACACGGCGGCGAGTCCTACAGCTACACACTGTAATGGTCGGCGGAGCAAAGGACGAGACAGCGACGCTTACTCATTGGTGGAGCTTTAATAACAACAGCATGTGGTAACTAGGAGATGTGTGTGTGTTGTGAGGTACTGAAGGACCACAACATCTCACGTTTTGTGTTACACGTCAAAGACTGAACAATCTGAAGCAGCGGCCCTCCCCCCACACCACGCTGCCTGTAGTAACACCACCGTTAATAAAGGACAAAACGGTACAATATGGAGGTGGGGGGTGGCGTGTGGACAAGGCACGAAAGAGCGGCCTTGTTAATATGATGGTCACCAGACACGGCCAACACCAGGTGGCGGGTGTAGCTCTTCCTGCTGAATAAAAACCAAGAGCAAGTTTGACGACGCTACACGAACACCGTCCTCAAGGGGGACATCTTGGACTCGAGTGTGAGAGATAGAGACGCCCAAACAATCAAACACGTCTGGTTAATTCCTTCACTTTTATATAAGAACACATTCGTCTTCAGCTAAACACGATTTCTTTTCAATTTCTCCTAAAAAAATTCCTCTTCAACTCCAAGGCTGAAATTCGAGTCCCACTTGAAACGAATAAAATAAAATATATGTGAAGAGAAAATGTAAATAGTGTGTTTGACTGTGAGGCTGACGGAAGCAACACTAATTATGCTGTATAATGGGTTGTGTTCAGTAAGGTCAGAGTGATTAGTGGCGCGCGCCATCACAGTGCCACGCCACTTCCCGCCTACTATACACGCCCCTACACCCACCACGCCTCCCTCTTGCCCAACTCAACACGCCCACTTAGCTACCCCTACACGCCCCTTACCCTCCCCCCACCATACACCACGCCCCTTGCTGTCCACCCCTTATGCGTCCCCACCCCTCCACACCACGCCCACCCACTCATCGTACACTAATAAGGTGATAAGATTACCTCATCATGACACTGGTGTGAATCAGCATCAGGAACTCACCTTCCCCTGCATCAAGGTGCCCACCCTCACCCACCCTACCTGGCAGCCACTCACCTGCGTATTATACCACCTGACACGGGAAATCACACACACACGGGATGACACGGTAGAACACAGTGCTTGTAAGGTAAATAGAAGCCAGCTTTAATGGGTCCCAACCTTAAACTATTAGGACTGAGGCCCATTGGTATTGAGAGCCGTCAGGATTGGGACTCATTAAGACTGAGGCCTATTAAGACTGGAACCATTAGGCCTGTGGTATCTTTGGACTGAGGCTCATTAGGACTGAGAAGCATTGGAAATGTGACCCATTAGAATTGGGGCCCATTAAAACTGGGACCCAATAGGACTGGGCCCCATTAGGACTAGGGCCCATTAGGACAGGGGTTCATTTGATAAGATGCCCACCTAGTAAAAGTGCAAAAGAGGGCATGCAAGATTATTCTCTCCCCTTCCTACTCCACATATCAAGAAGCGCTCAACACACTGACCCTTTCGACTCTCACTGACCATCACCACGACCTCATCTGCAAATTTGGTAAGAAGCTTCTACACCATCCTCGACACCGGCTCCTACTACTACCTGAGATCCCTAGCCCGAGAATTGCTGTTTGACACCACAACCGCATCCAGCCCATAGGTGCACGAACTGATCGCTATGAGAACAGCCCAGTCCCAACCATTGTAAAAATTATCAATAACTTGTAATAAACCAGTGTATTCACTCCCAGTAAATACTACTTCTTGCACTGTCACTATGTTGAAATGCACTGTAGTTTGAGCTTTTCCCCATCTAGCTATTATATATCTTATTTGTATCACTTATTTTACTTGTATATTATTTGTAATTCGAAACCCATTCCCCAAATATGTAACTGTATATTTTCAGCCTTCTGGCTGCCAAGCTCTTTCAATAAACCGTTAATTATTATTATTATTATTATTATTATTATTATTATTACTATTATTATTATTACACTTAATTCTACTAGTTGAATCACAGGTGATGGCCATCAGCCACGGTAGCTGAACACCAACTCAAAACCAGGGTTCGACTCCCTAATGAGAAAAATGTCCAATAAACAACATTTCAGGTCGAGTTGTTTACATATAGAATGGGGGACGGCCATCTTGTTTCCCTTTTTCACCGGGGGATTCTGCCGGCCGGTGTCACGACATGGCCGCCGGAGCCCATATAGCCCCTTTGTTACTACTGCTGCCGGATACACCAGTGTTGTAACCATAGGTGTATCCGGCACCTATACACACCCGCCTCGAAGTCAGGTGTAACCACCACCTGTACACACCTGTACATCACACACAACACCTTCCACACTCCCAACCAAACTTAAAGCAATTATTATATATCTATAGTGTAACTAACTACACATTACAATACACTGAAATAATGAAACAAAAATATATTCAGAATCTAAGAGAAGTATAGGAGAATAATCCTTAAATACAAACTCTATAAAACTTAATCTTGGTTACACCGCATTTTTTTTCAGTAAGACGATATATATATAATTACATTGGGCAGTCCATTACCACAAATTACACTGATAAACGGTACGTAATGGATAATGAATTACAAGTCTCATAACTAAGTCTGGCTAAAACAGTGGTAGACATTGTTTAGACATAAGCCAGTTGACCGCTGAGGTGAACATTAAACTAGTATGATTAAAATAGCAACCAATGATTTGAAGATTAATTAATGTAAATGTGAAATACCTAAGAGAATAGCAAATAAATAAAATACACCAACGAGATAAATAAATAAGAATGAATGGAAAATTATTGAACAATAAAATGAAAATAAGAAAACGAATAAACAGTAAAATGAAAATAAGTAAGAATAAAAAAAGAATAACAATTACTACAATAAAACTAAATAAAACAAAATAAACAGAAAAGAATAAAGAAACACAATAAATAAATAACACAGCAACACAAGCAACATCATTTACTGTGTTACTTCACATCAACGTGTCCAACATTTGTCTTGACTCCATTTTCGTGAATATAATTAAGTCAAACATCATAACACACATCTCGATAAAAAAAAACACACCAACGACAACAATAAATAAATAAACATTAAAAATAAATTCAATATATTTTCCCTAAGATTTTTTTTATTACAAAGTCACGGCAAAAAGTTTGTATACGAATCTTCCTCAACATAATGCGGGGAAGTAGTTCTTTCACCACAGTTATACTCGTAGGTTACACTGTAGAGATCCCCACTTATTGACGGTACAGTTACAGCCACTTATTGACGGTGCAGTTACAGCCACTTATTGACGGTACAGTTACAGCCACTTATTGACGGTGCAGTTACAGCCACTTATTGACGGTACAGTTACAGCCACTTATTGACGGTACAGTTACAGCCACTTATTGACGGTACAGTTACAGCCACTTATTGACGGTGCAGTTACAGCCACTTATTGACGGTGCAGTTACAGCCACTTATTGACGGTACAGTTACAGTCCAAACTCCTTGTACACTTGAGGGCGGTTGACAACATGTGAACGCTGCTTGCATTATAAATTGTCAGAATAAAAAAAAAAAAACTCCGATACTAAGAAAAAACTGAGTAAATTAATGTTAAAATATCAATCTACCTTACCTACATCACCTCCTTAAGTAGATGGTATATTATCCAGCATGTCCAGGGAATATTGTCTAAGATAATACAGTATAATTGGTTATTTTACTTCAATTATGACCTTGTGTGATAATAGGACATAGTACCATAATAAACCTTTTCTCAAACTGTTAAATAACTCAACAAAAATAATAATAATCCATTCTAAACAACGGATTATCAGACGTAGATGTCATAATTCAGCTCATCATAATTATCCATACACTCTCGTGTATAAATTCCACCGTCAAAATTTGTATTGTCGGAAGAAGTTTTCTTGTCTGAATGTCTGTCTAATTCTGCAAAAACTCTCCGTTAGTATCCGTCTATTTCCTCTGTTACCTCATCACTTAAGAGTATTACAAAATATTACCACTGACTGTAACACCTGATGTGCAATGTGCATACTCATATTTATAATCCTGTGTATTTTGTAACTGAAAGAAATTACAGTTACAGGAATATTTAGTTACTCTTGCGGTATACAAAATCATACATCTATCTATCTATCTATCTATCTACTGTATTTATCTATTTATATCTATTTTATTAACTCACCTGTACCAATAATCATCAGTTTATTTATCTTAATCTTCTTCCCATTTTGATTTATTCCTCTTAACTATGTATGTATCTACACCCACAAACAAACCTACTATCCACGCCCTACACCCACAAACAAACCTACTATCCACGCCCTACACCCACAAACAAACCTACTATCCACGCCCTACACCCACAAACAAACCTACTATCCACGCCCTACACCCACAAACAAACCTATTATCCACGCCCTACACCCACAAACAAACCTACTATCCACGCCCTACACCCACAAACAAACCTACTATCCACGCCCTACACCCACAAACAAACCTACTATCCACGCCCCAAACCCACAAACAAACCTACTATCCACTCCCTACACCCACAAACAAACCTACTATCCACGCCCTACACCCACAAACATACCTACTATCCACGCCCTACACCCACAAACATACCTACTATCCACGCCCTACACCCACAAACATACCTACTATCCACACCCTACACCCACAAACAAACCTACTATCCACGCCCTACACCCACAAACATACCTACTATCCACGCCCTACACCCACAAACAAACCTACTATCCACGCCCTACACCCACAAACAAACCTACTATCCACGCCCTACACCCACAAACAAACCTACTATCCACGCCCCACACCCACAAACAAACCGACTATCCACGCCCCACACCCACAAACAAACCTACTATCGCCTACACCCCTGAAACAAACCTACTATCACGCCTACACCCACAAACAAACCTACTATCCCTGCCCTACACCCACAAACAAACCTACTATCCACGCCCTACACCCACAAACAAACCTACTATCCACGCCCTACCCTCACAAACAAACCTACTATCCACGCCCAACACCCACAAACAAACCTACTATCCACGCCCCACACCCATAAACAAACCTACTATCCACGCCCTACACCCACAAAGAAACCTACTATCCACGCCCTACACCCACAAACAAACCTACTATCCACGCCCTACACCCACAAACAAACCTACTATCCACGCCCTACACCCACAAACAAACCTACTATCCACGCCCTACACCCACAAACATACCTACTATCCACGCCCCATCACAGGAAACAGGTAAAACATTTCTGTGATCGTTCTTCAATAATTAATTTCATATGCCAACCTTACCTGCATTTATCTCAATTACAGTATAAAATTTTAGTGTTAATTTCAGCATCGGAATCAATCAATCAATCAATCAATCAAACAATCAATCTCTCTCTCTCTCTCTCTCTCTCTCTCTCTCTTTCTAGATTGAAAATTTCATGACGTAAAATCCGATGAAAACTCTTCCCTGTTTATACGTGTTGCTTCGAGGTTTTGTTTTCACGTTAACCTCATGTTTCGTTTCGATAAATGACACATATCACAAGAGAGGTGAACTACAAACTGACCTTTGACCTGACACCGACGACCGACCGACGGAAGATGGGGCTTCGGGTTTAGTCGTATCCCATTTGAGAGTTTTATGAATGTGAAGCCCCGAATTAGTCAACAAACCCTACAGCTCAATTTGGATTCGAACTTGTGCATCTTGTTCTTGAATCAGAACCTTATCTCACACATATATAGGGGTTAGGTTGGGTTGGGTTAGGTTGGGTTAGGTTGGGTTGGGTTAGGTTAGATTGGGTTAGGTTAGGTGAGCCGTGTCCATCACAACCAGACAATTATCCCCGTCCATCAGATCTTCCCTTTAACAAATCCTCAACATAAAAGACAAATTCACCTCCATGTGTTAAAATCTTACTACACTACATTACCGTCACCACTATACCAAACCTGTGTAATATTAACA
>NW_024736449.1:0-16521 GCF_018991925.1 Homarus americanus
GAAAAGTAGATAGATTTTCACTTCCGAGAAAGTTGATGTTTAGATAAACCAAATTTGCCGAAAATAGATTAACAGAAACACCCGGAAATTTGTATCCAAAAAATTGAAATATCTACTGAAAGTTACATTATCTACTCCCCGAAAAGTAGATAGATTTTCACTTCCGAAAGTTGGTTAGATAAACCAAAGCTGAAAAATAGATTATCAAAGAAAACGGAAAATATGCATCAAAAAAATGAAGGGTTCTACCGGGAAAGTTGAACATAAATCAAATTTGCCGAAAATAGATTATCACAGAAAACGAAATTTGTATCATAAAAAATGGAAATATCTACTTTCCGAAATATATTAATTCCCCGAAAAGTAGATAGATTTTCTACTTCCGGAAAGTTATTAGATAGCCAAATTCACGAAAAATAGATTATCATAGAAAAACGGGAAATTTGTATCATAAAAATGGAATATCTACTGAAAGTTAAGATAACCAACTTTCCCGAAAAATAGATTATCATAGAAAACGGAAATTTGTATCATAATGGGAAATATTCATTTCCCGGAAAGTTGGTTATCTACTCACGAAAAGAAATAGATTAACAACTTCCGAAAGTTATTAGACATCCCAAATTTGCCTCAAATGATTATCACAGAAAACGGAATTTGTATCATAAAAATGGGAAATATCTACTTCAAGAAGTTAAGGATAACCAACTTCCCGAAACAGATTATCATAGAAAACGGATATTTGTATCACAAAAATGAAATATCTACTTCCAAGTGAAAAAGTACTTCCCGAAAAAGTAGATAGATTTTCATTTTCGGAGAGATTATCGACTTCGAGAAGAGATTTTCGAATTTTAAAATACCTAATTTTCCGAAGTGGACATCATAGAAAACGAAAATTTGAATCATAAAAATGAAATATCCACTTTCCGAAAGACATTACCCACTCCCGAAAAAAGTAGATATACAGATTACCTACTGAAAGTAGATTATCGACTCTTGGGAAAGCAAAGATTTCGCATTTTAAATATTACCTAAATTAAAGAGATTACAGAAACGGAAATTGCATCATCAAAAATGGAAAAATATTACTCCGAAAGTTATTAACTACCGAAAAGTAGATAGATTTTCACTTTTCGAAAGTAGATTATCGACTTTGGGAAAGTAGATTTCGTATTTGCGGGAAATATTACCTAATCTTTTAAAGTAGATTATCATAGAAAACGGGAAATTTGTATCATAAAAATGAAAATTTAGATTATGTACGGGAAATTTCTACTTCCGGAAATTGGTTATATACTTTCCGGAGAAGAGATAGATTTTCTACTTTCGGTAAAGTAGACTATCGACTTTCGGAGAAGCGCAGATTTCGAATCTTTTGAAATATTACACTAATTTTGCGAAGCAGATTATCGCAGAAAACGGGAATTTGCATCATAAAAATGGGGGAATATCTACTTCCTGAAAGCTGGTTACCACTCCCGAAAAGCAGATAGATTACTTCCGAAAGTTGGTTAGATAACCAAATCGGGCAAAACAGATTACGCAGAAAACGGGAAACGGTATCATAGCGTGTGGAATATCTACTTCCGGGAAAGCGAAGGATAACCAACTTCTCCTGCACAGATTATCATAGAAAACGGGAAATTTGTATCATAAAAATGGGAAATATCTACCGAAAGAGTTATCATTCTGAAAAGTAGATAGATTTTCTACTTTTCGGGAAAGTAGATTATCGACTTTCGGGAAGTAGATTGAATTTTTGGGGGAACACACACTAATTTTATGCGAAGCAGATTATCACAGAAAACGGGAAATTTGTATCATAAAAATGGAAATATCTACCGGAAAGTTGGTTAGATAACCAAATTTGGCTGCAACAGATTTATCACAGAAACGGAAATTTGTATCATAAAAATGTAAAAATATCTACTTTCCCGGAAAAGAGATTATCATAGAAACGAAATTTGTATCATAAAAATGGGAAATTTTCACTTTCCGAAAGTTATTATATACTTTCCTGAGAAGTAGATAGATTTTCTACTGGGGAAAGTAGATTATCGACTTTTCGAGAAGGATTTTCGAATTTGTGAAATATTACCTAATTTTGCGAAGCAGATTATCAGAAACGGAAATTTGTATCATAAAAAAAATGGGAAATATCTACTTCCTGAAAGAGTTATTCATCTCGAAAAGTAGATAGATTTTCACTTTTCGAAAGTAGATTATCGACTTTTGGGAAAGTAGATTTTCGGCTGTGGAAATATTACCTAATTTTGGGAAGTAGATTATCATAGAAACGGAAATTTGTATCATAAAATGGAAAATAACTACTTCCGGAAAGTTGATATCTGCTTCCCTGAAAAGTAGATAGATTTTCATCGGAAAGTTGGAGTTGATAAACCAAATTTGCCGAAAATAGATTATCATAGAAAACGGGAAATTTGTATCATAAAATGGAATATTCGCCTGAAAGCTAGTTAGATAAACTAACTTTCCCGAAAATAGATTATCATAGAAACAGGATATTTGTATCATAAAAAATGGGGAAATACTACTTTCCGAAAGTTGGCTATATATTTCCTGAAAGTAGGATAGATTTTCTACTGGAAAGTAGATTATCGACTTTCGATAGTAGATTGAATTTTGGGGAAATATTACCTAATTTTGCGAAGTGGATTATCATAGAAAACGGAAATTTGTATCATAAAAATGGGAAATATCTACTTTCCGAAAGGTTATCTACTCTTTAAAAAGTAAATAGATTTTCACTTTCGAAAGTAGAGATTATTATCGATTTCTTGGGAAAGTAGATTTCGTATTTCGTGAAGACACTAATTTTCAAAAGCTAGATTATCATAGAAAACGGAACGAAATCATAAAAAATGCGAAACATTCACTTTCCGGGAAAGTTCGTTGATAAACCAAATTTACGAAAATAGATTATCATAGGAAACGGAAATTTGTATCATAAAAATGGAAATATCTACTTTCCGGAGGAAAAGTTGCTATCTTACTTCCCGGAAAGATAGGAGTTTTCTACTTTCCGGGAAAGTTATTAGATAACCAAATTTGCTGAAAATAGATTATCATAGAAAACGGAAAATTTGTATCATAAAATGCGAAATATCTACTTTCCGGGAAGCAATATCTACTTCTCGAAAAGTAGATAGATTTTCATTCTCCGGAAAGTTAGATAGATAAACCAAATTTGCCGAAAATAGATTATCGCAAAACGAAATTGTATCATAAAAAAGGGAAGAGTCTACTTCCGGGAAAGTTGGTTGATAAATCAACCTCCTGCAATAATTATCATAGAAAACGGAAATTTGTATCATAAAAAAATGGGAAATATCTTACCTTCCGAAAGTTGGTTATCTACTTCCGAAAAAGATAGATTTTCTACTTTCGGAAAGTAGATTGTCGACTTTTCGGAGAAGCGAGATTGAATTTTGGGAAATATTACCTAATTTTATAAGTGGATTATCATAGAAAACGGGAAATTTGTATCATAAAAAATGGGAAATATTCACTTTCCGAAAGTTATATTCACTTTGAAAAAGTAGATAGATTTGCTACTTTTCAAAAGTAGATTATCGACTTCTTGGGAAAGTAGATTTACGTATTGGGAAATATTACCTAATTTTGGGAAGCGTAGATTATCAGGAGAAACCTGGGAAATTTGTATCATAAAAAATGGGGAAACATCTACTTTCCGGAAAGTTGGTTATAACCAAATTTGCCGAAAAATAGATTATCAAGAAAATGGGAAATTTGTATCATAAAAATGGAAATATCTACTTCCGGGAAAGTTGAGAAGATAACCAACTCTCCGGAAAAATAGATTATCATAGAAACGGGAACGAACATAAAATGGGAAATATTCTCATCAGAAAGTTGAGTTAGATAAACCAACCTAAGGAAAAATAGATTATCATAGAAAATCAAAATTTGTATCATAAAAATGGAATATTCACTTCCGGGAAAGTTGGTTAGATAAATCAACTTCCTGAAAAATAGATTATCAGAAAACGGGAAATTTGCATCATAAAAAAATGGAAATATCTACTTCCGAAAGTTGGCTATATACTCCTGAAAGTAGATAGATTTTCACTTCCGAAAGTTATTAGATAACCAACTTCCCGAAAATAGATTATCTTAGAAAACGGGAAATTCCATCATAAAAATAAATATCTACTTCCGGGAAAGTTGAAAGAGGCTCATTTCCTTAGGCAGATAGATTTTCTACTTTCGGGAAAGTAGATTATCGACTTTTCGGAGAAGCGAGATTGAATCTTTGGGGAAATATTACCTAATTGCGAAGTAGATTATCATAGAAAACGGGAAATTGTATCATAAAAATGGGAAATATCTACTTTCCTGAAAGTTGTTATCTACTCTGAAAAAGTAGATAGATTTACTCGGGAAAGTAGTATATCGACTTTTAAAAGTAGATTTTCGTATTTTCAGAAATATTACCTAATTTTGGGAAGTAGATTATCACAGAAAAACGAAATTTGTATCATAAAAATGGGAAATAACTACTTCCGAAAGTTGATTATCTGCTTCCCTGAAAAGTAGATAGATTTTCAGCTTTCCGGAAAGTTACAGATAAACCAAATTTGCCGAAAATAGATTATCACAGAAAAACGGGGAAATTTGTATCATAAAAATGGAATATCTACTTCCGGGAAAGTTATTATCTACTCCTGAAAAGTAGATAGATTTTTCACTCGGGAAAGTTAAGGATAACCAAATTTACCGGAAAACAGATTTACTAAGAAAAACGGAAATTTGTATCATAAAAATGGGAAACATTCCTTTCCGGGAAAGTTGAGCAGATAAACAACTTCCCGAAAATAGATTATCGTAGAAAAACAGGATATTTGTATCATAAAAAAATGGGAAATATCTACTTCCGAAAGTTGGTTATATATCTTTAGTGCGAAGATATGATTTTCACTTTTCGGGAAAGTAGATTATCGACTTTTCGAAGTAGATTTCGAATTTTGGGAAATATTACCTAATTTTTGTGAAGTGGGATTATCATAGAAACGGGAAATTTGTATAATAAAAATGGGAAATATCTTTATCGAAAGAAAGAGTTCATTTCCCGAAAAGTAGATAGATTTTCTACTTTTCGGAAAGAGATTATCGACTCTTGGGAAAGTAGATTGCATTTTCGTGAAATATTACCTAATTCCTTGGGGAAGCAGATTATCATAGAAAACGGGAAATTTGCATCACAAAATGCGAATATTCACTTTCCGAAAGTTGGTTATCTACTCGAAAAAAAAGATAGATTTTCTACTTTCCGGGAAAGTTAGATAGATAACCAAATTCTGCCGAAAATAGATTATCATAGAAAACGGGAAATTTAGAATATAAAATGCGAAACATCTACTTTCCGAAAGTTGGTTGATAAACAACTTTCCTGAGGCCAGATTAATGCAGAAGCTGCGATATTTGTATCATAAAAATGGGAAATATCTACTTTCCGAAATTTGGTTATCTACTTTTCGAGAAGTAGATTTCGAATTTTGGGGGAAATATTACCTAATTTTGCGAAGTGGATTTACTTACAGAAACGGGAATGAATATAAAATGGGAATATTCACTTCCGGGAAAGTTAAGCGTCTACTTTAAAGTAGAGGATTTTCACTTCTTTCGAAAGTAGATTATCGACCCCGGGAAAGTAGATTTCGTATTGTGAAATATTACCCACTCTGGGAAGTAGATTATCACAGAAAACGGGAAATTTGAACATAAAATGGGAAATATCTACTTCCGGGAAAGTTAAGGATAACCAAATTTGCCGAAAATAGATTATCATAGAAAAACGGAAATTTGTATCATAAAATGGAATATTCACTTTCCGGGAAAGTTGGTTATCTAATTTCTCGAAAGTAGAGTTAGGATTTTCTTACTTCGAAAGTTATTAGATAACCAAATTTGCCGAAAAATAGATATCATAGAAAAACGGAAATTTGTATCATAAAAATGGAAATATCTACTTCGGGAAAGTTGGTATGAATAAACCAACTTTCCTGAAAATAGATTACTGTTAAGAAACGGGAAATTTGTAATCATAAAAATGGGAAATATCTACTTCGGGAAAGTTGATAGATAACCAAATTTGCCGAAAAATAGACATCGCAGAAAACGGGAAATTTGTATCATAAAATGGAAACATCTTACTTCCGAAAGTTGGTTGATAACCAAATTTGCTGAAAATAGATTATCATAGAAAACGGGAAATTTGTATCATAAAAAATGGGAAATATCTACTTCTTCCGAAAGAAATATACTTCCCTTTGAAAGTAGATAGATTTTCTACTTTCGGGAAAGTAGATTAACGACTTCGTGAAGTAGATTAACCTTGGGGAAGCATTACTCAATTCGCGAAGCAGATCATCGGCAGAAAACGTGAAATTTGTATCATAAAAATGGGAAATATTTACTTTCCGGGAAAGTTAGATAGATAACCAAATTTACGGGAAAATAGATTATCATAGAAAATTTTGAAATTTAAAATATAAGAAATGGAAATATTTACTCTCTGAAAGAGAGATTATCATAGAAACGAAAATTTCCAGGACATAAAATTTTAAAATTTCTCACTTTCCGAAAGAGTTATCTTACTCTGAAAGTAGAGATAGATTTTCTACTTTTCGGGAAAGTGGATTATCGACTCTGGGAAAGTGATTTTCGTATCAGCAAATATTACCAATTTTGGGAAGCGACTATCATAGAAAACGGAAATTGCATCATAAAAATGGGAAATAACTACTTTCCCGGGAAAGTTGGATATCTGTTTCCCTGAAAAGTGGATAGATTTTCACTTTCCGTGCTGGTTAGATAACCAAATTTTGCTGAAAATAGATTATCATAGAAAACGGGAAATTTTATCGGTAAAAATGAAAGGTTCTTCCGGGAAAGTTGGCTAGATAACAACTTCCCGAAAATAGATTATCATAGAAAACGGATATTTGTATCATATACTTCTGGGAAAGTTGGTTAGATAACCAAATTTGCCGAAAATAGATTATCATAGAAAACGGAAATTTGTATCATAAAAATGCGAAATATCTACTTTCCGGGAAAGTTGGTTATCTACTCCCCGAAAAGTAGATAGATTTCTCATTTCCGGGAAAGTTGGTTAGATAACCAAATTTGGCGAAAATAGATTATCATAGAAAACGGAAATTTGTATCATAAAAATGGGAATATCTACTTTCCGAAAGTTGGTTGATAACCAACTTTCCCGGAAAAAGATTATCATAGAAAACGGAAATTTGTATCATAAAAAATGGGAAATATCCACTTTCCGAAAGTTGGTTATCTACTTTCCCGAAAAGTAGATAGATTTTCTACTTTTCGGGAAAGTAGATTATCGATTTTCGGAGAAGTAGATTTTCAATTTTGAGGAAATATTACCCAATTTTGCGAAGTGGATTATCACAGAAAACGGAAATTTGTATCATAAAATGGGAAATATCTACTTTCCGAAAGTTGGTTATCTACTTCAAAGTTGATATCTGCTTCCCCTGAAAAGTAGATAGATTTTTCTACTTTCCGAAAGTTAGATAAACCAAATTTGCCGAAAATAGATTATCATAGAAAACGGGAAATTTGTATCAAAATAAAGATCATTTTCCTAAAGTTATTATCTACTTCCCCAAAAGTAGATAGATTTTCTACTTTCCGGGAAAGTTGGTTAGATAACCAAATTTGCCGAAAGAGACACGCAGAAAACGGGAAATTTGTATCATAAAAATGAAATATCTTTCCGGGAAAGTTGGTTAGATAAACAACTTTCCGAAAATAGATTATCATAGAAAACAGGATATTTGTATCATAAAAAATGGGGAAATATCTACTTTCCGAAAGTTGGTTATATACTTTCCAAAAGTAGACAGATTTTCACTTTCGGAAAAGTAGATTA
The DNA here is from genome assembly GCF_018991925.1 of Homarus americanus. Lineage (NCBI taxonomy): Eukaryota > Metazoa > Arthropoda > Malacostraca > Decapoda > Nephropidae > Homarus > Homarus americanus. Next base: position 7,946 of record NW_024736449.1, read on the forward strand.
ATGATCTTTTCGAGGAAGTAGATTTTCAATTTTGGGGAAATATTACCTAATTTTGCGAAGTGGATTATCATAGAAAACGGAAATTGGTATAATAAAAATGGAAATATCTACTTTCCGAAAGTTATTATCTACTTCCCCGAAAAGTAGATAGATTTTCTACTGGAAAGCAGATTATCGACTTTTGGGAAAGTAGATTTTCGGGTATTTTCGTAGAAATATTACTCAATTTTGGGAAGTGATTACCAAGAAAACGGAAATTTGCATCATAAAAATGCGAAACATCTACTCTTCCGGGAAAAGTTGGTTATCTACTTCCCCTCGAAAAAAAGATAGATTTTCTACTTTCCGGGAAAGTTGTTAGATAACCAAATTCTGCCGAAAATAGATTATCATAGAAAACGGGAAATTTGTATCATAAAAAAATGGCAAATATCTACTTTCCGGGAAAGCAAGGATAAAACAACTTTTCCCGAAAATAGATTATCATAGAAAACAGGATATTTGTATCATAAAAATGGGAAATATCTACTTTCCGAAAGTTGGTTATCTACTTTCGGAGAAGTAGATTGAATTTTGGGGAAATATTACCTAATTTTGCGAAGTGGATTATCATAGAAACGGAAATTTATATCATAAAAATGGGAAATATCTACTTTCCGAAAGTTGGTTATTCACTTCCCCGAAAAGTAGATAGATTTTCTACTTTTTCGGGAAAGTAGATATCACCTTTTGGGAAAGTAGATTTCGTATTTTCGTGAAATATTACCTAATTTTGGGAAGTAGATTATCATAGAAACGAAAATTTGTATCATAAAAATGCGAATATCTACTTTCCGAAAGTTGGTTAGATAACCAAATTGCCGAAATAGATTATCACAGAAAACGAAATTTGTATCATAAAAAAATGGGAAATATCTACTTTCCGGAGAAAGTTGAGCCCATTTCCCCGGAAAAAAGATAGATTTTCTACTTTCCGAAAGTTGAAAGTTAGGATAACCAAATTTGCCGGAAAATAGATTATCATAGAAAACGGGAAATTTGTATCATAAAAATGCGAAATATCTACTTTCCGGGAAAGTTGGTTATCTACTTCCACGAAAAGTAGATAGATTTTCTACTTCCGGGAAAGTTGGTTAGATAAACCAAATTTGCCGAAAATAGATTATCATAGAAACGGAAATTTGTATCATAAAAATGGGAAATATCGCTCTCTCGAAAGTTGGTTGATAACCAACTTTCCCGAAAAAATAGATTATCATAGAAAAACGGAAATTTGTATCATAAAAATGGAAATATCTACTTTCCGGGAAAAGTTGAAAGACACTTTCCCGAAAAGTAGATAGATTTTCACTTTTCGGGAAAGTAGATTATCGACTTTTCGTGGTAGATTGAATTTTAAAATATTACCTAATTTTGCGAAGTAGATTATCATAGAAAAACGTGAAATTTGTATCATAAAAATGGGAAATATCTACTTTCCGGGAAAGTTGAAATAGATAACCAAATTTGCCGAAAATAGATTATCATAGAAAACGGAAATTTGTATCATAAAAATGGGAAATATCTACTTTCCCGAAAAGAGATTATCATAGAAAACGCGAAATTTGTATCATAAAAAATGGGAAATTTCTTTACTTTCCGGAAAGTTGGTTATATACTTCCTTCCCGAGAAGTAGACAGATTTTCTACTTTTCGGGAAAGTAGATTATCGACTTCGAGAAGTAGATTTCTTTGAATTTGGGGAAATATTACCTAATTTTATAAGCAGATTAATTACAGAAAACGGAAATTTGTATCATAAAATAAAATATCTACTTTCCTGAAAAAGTTGTTGTTTACTTCCCGAAAAGTAGATACAGATTTACTTCAAGTAGATTATCGACTTTTGGGGAAAGTAGATTTTTCGTATTTTCGTGAAATATTACCTAATTTTTGGGGAAGTAGATTATCATAGAAAACGGGAAATTTGTATCATAAAAAATGGAAATAACTACTTCAGAAAGTTGATATCTGCTTCCCTGAAAAGTGATATTAGATTTTCTACTTTTCCGAAAGTTAATAGATAACCAAATTTTGCCGAAATAGATTATCAAGTAGAAAACGGAAATTTGTATCATAAAAAATGGGAAATATCTACCGTGAAAAAGTTATATCTACTTCCCGAAAGTAGAGATTTTCTACTTTCCGAAAGTTGTTAGATAACCAACTTCCCGAAAATAGATTATCATAGAAAAACGGGATATTTGTATCACAAAAATGGGAAATATCTACTTTCCGGGAGCGGGTTGTTTCCCGAAAAGTAGATAGATTTTCTACTTTTCGAAAGTAGATTATCGAGTTTCGAGCAGATTTTCGAATTTTGGGGAAATATTAATTAATTTTATGAAGTGGATTATCATAGAAAACGGGAAATTTGTATCATAAAAAATGGGAAATATCTACTTTCCGAAAGAAGAGTCTACTTCCCCGAAAAGTAGATAGATTTTCTACGTTTCGGGAAAGTAGATTATCGACTTTTAAAGTAGATTTTCGTATTTTCGGGGAAATATTACCTAATTTTGGGGGAAGTAGATTATCATAGAAAAACGAAATTTGTATCATAAAAATGGAAATATCTACTCTTTCCGGGAAAGTTAAGGATAAACCAAATTTGCCGAAAATAGATTATCATAGAAAAACGGGAAATTTGTATCATAAAAATGTGGGAAAATATCTACTTCTTCCCGAAAAGAGATTACCGGCGAGAAAACGCGAAATTTGTATCATAAAAATGGGAAATTTCTACTTTCCGGGAAAGTTGGTTGAGTATACTTCCCGAGAAGTAGATAGATTTTCACTTTTCGGTAAAGTAGATTATCGACTTTTCGGAGAAGTAAATTTCGAATTTTGGGAAATATTACCTTAATTCTGCGAAGTATTATCATAGAAACGGGAAAATCTTGTATCATAAAATGGGAACATTCATTTTCCTGGAAAAGTTATATCTACTCCTTTGAAAAGTAGATAGATTTTCTACTTTCCGGGAAAGTTGGTTAGATAACCAAATTTGGCAAAATAGATTATCATAGAAAAACGTGAAATTTGTATCATAAAAAAATGGGAAATATTCGATTTTCCGGAAAGTTGGTTAGATAAATCAACTTCTCTGAAAACAGATTATCATAGAAAACGGAAAATTTGTATCATAAAAAATGGGAAAATATCTACTTTCCGGGAAAGTTGGAAAGAGCGCATTTTCCGAAAAGTAGATAGATTTTCTACTTTTCGGAAAGTAGATTATCGACTTTTCAAGCGATTTCGAATTTTGGGGAAATATTACCTAATTTTGCGAAGTAGATTATCACAGAAAACGTGAAATTTGTATCATAAAAATAGGGAAATATCTATCGAAAGTTAATAGATAACCAAATTTTGCCGAAAATAGATTATCATAGAAAACGGAAATTTGTATCATAAAAAATGAAATATCTACTTTCCCCGAAAAGAGATTATCATAGAAACGCGAAATTTGTATCACAAAAAATGGGAAATTTCTATCGAAAGTTGGTTATATATACTTCCTCGGTAAAGTAGATAGATTTTCTACTTTTCGGAAAGTGAAGTCATCGACTTCTTCGGAGAAGTAGATTGAATTTTAGAACATACTAATTTATGAAGTAGATTATCATAGAAAATGAAATTTGTATCATGGGTAAAATGGGAAATATCTACTTTCCTGGAAGGTTATTACTCCCGAAAGCAGATAGATTTTCTACTTTTCGAAAGAAATATCGACTTTTGGGGAAAGTAGATTTTTCGTATTTTCAGAAATATTACCTTAATTTTGGGGAAGTAGATTATCATAGAAAACGGGAAATTTGTATCATAAAAATGGGGAAAATAACTACTTTCCGAAAGTTGGATATCTGCTTCCCGAAAAGTAGATGGATTTTCTACTTTCCCGAAAGCAGTTAGATAAATCCAACTTGCCGAAAATAGATTATCACAGAAAACGGGAAATTTGTATCATAAAAATGCGAAATATCTACTTTCCGGAAAGTTGTCATCTACTCTGAAAAGTAGAGATAGATTTTTCTACTTCCGGGAAAGTTGAGTTAGATAACCAAATGCCGAAAATAGATTATCGGCAGAAAACGGGAAATTTGTATCATAAAAATGTGGGAAATATCTACTCTCCGGGAAATATGATGAACCAACTTCCCGGAAAAATAGATTATCATAGAAAACGAAATTTGTATCGTGGGTCAGAAATATCTACTTTCCGAAAGTTATTATCTACTTTCCGAAAAGTAGATAGATTTTCACTTTTTCGGGGAGAGCAGATTATCGACTTTTCGAGAAAGTAGATTTTCGGAATTTTGGGGAAATATTACCCATTCTTTGCGAAGTGGATTATCATGAGAAAACGGGAAATTTGGTATCATAAAATGGAAACATCTACCTTCCGAAAGTTGTTATCTACCCCCGAAAAGTAGATAGATTACTTTTCGAAAGTAGATTATCGACTTTGGGAAAGTAGATTTTCGTATTTTTCGTAGAAATATTACCCAATTTTGGGAAGTAGATTATCGGTGAGCAAAACCGGGAAATTTGCATCATAAAAATGGGAAATATCTACTTTCCGGGAAAGTTGGTTAGATAACCAAATTCTATGAAAATAGATTATCATAGAAATGGAAATTAAAATACAAAAATGGGAAATATCTACTTCCGGGAAAGTTATACATAACCAACTTTCCGGAAAATAGATTATCATAGAAATGTGGAAATTTGGTATCAGTAAAAATGGGAATATCTACTTTCCGGAAAGTTGGTTAGATAACCAACTTTCCCGAAAATAGATTATCATAGAAACGGGAAATTTGTATCATAAAAATGGGGAAATATCTACTTCCGGGAAAGTTGGTTATATGCATTCTCGAAAAGTAGATAGATTTTCATTTCCGGGAAAGTTGGTTAGATAAACCAAATTTGGCAAAAAATAGATTATCATAGAAAACGGGAAATTTGTATTCATAAAAATGGGAATACTACTTCCGAAAAGTTGGTTATCTACTTCTTCCCGAAAAGTAGATAGGATTTTCACTTTCGGTTAGATTATCGACTTTTCGGAGAAGTAGATTTTCAAATTTTGTGAAATACAATTGAATTTTGCGAAGCAGATTGATCCGCAGAAAACGGAAATTTGCATCATAAAAAATGGGAAATATCTACTTTCCTGAAAAGTTGAGTTATCTACTTCCCGAAAAGTAGATAGATTTTCACTTTCGAAAGTAGATTATTCACTCTTTTGGGAAAGTAGATTTCTATTTTCGGGAAATATTACCCACTAAAGCAGATTATCATAGAAAACGTGAAATTTGTATCATAAAAATGTAGAAAATAACTACTTTCCGGGAAAGTTGGTATCTGCTTCTGCAGATAGATTTTCACTTTCCGGGAAAGAGTTAGATAACCACCTACGAAAATAGATTAATAAGAAAACGGGAAATTTGTATCATAAAAATGGAAATATTTACTTTCCGGGAAAGTTGTTATTCACTTCCCGAAAAGTAGATAGATTTTCTACTTTCCGAAAGTTGGTTAGATAAACCAAATTTGCCGAAAATATCATCATAGAAATGGAAATTTGTACCACAAAAATGGGAAATATCTCCTTCCGGGAAAGTTGGTTAGATAAACAATCCTTTCCCGAAAATAGATTATCATAGAAAACAGGATATTTGTATCATAAAAAAATGGGAAATATCTACTTTCCGGGAAAGTTAAGAGATACTTCCTGCAGAGGAGATTTTCACTTTGAAAAAAGTAGATTATCGACTTTTCGGAGAAGTAGATTGAATTTTGGGGAAATATTACCTTAATTCTTATGAAGTGATTATCATAGAAACGGGGAAATTTGTACACAAAAATGGGAAATATCTACTTTCCGGAAGGTTATCTACTCCCAGCAGATAGATTTTTCTACTTTTCGAAAGTAGATTATCGATTCTTGGGGAAAGTAGATTTTCGTATTGCAAACATACCTCAATTTTGGGAAGCAGATTTATCACAGAAAAACGAAATTTGTATCATAAAAAATGAAAGTTGGTTAGATAAACCAAATCACGATGATTATCATAGAAAACGGAAATTTGTATCATAAAAATGGGGAAATATCTACTTTCCGAAAGTTGTTATCTACTTCCCGAAAAGTAGATAGATTTTCTACTTTTCAAGTAGATTATCGACTTTTGGGAAAGTAGATTTTCGTATTTTCGGGAAAATATTACCCAATTGGAAGTAGATTATCAAGAAAACGAAATTTGTATCATAAAATGGGAAATATCTACTTTCCGTGAAAGTTGGTTAGATAACCAAATTTCGGAAAATAGATTATCATAGAAAACGGAAATTTGTATCATAAAAATGGGAATATCTACTTCCGGAAAGTTGGTTATCTACTTCCCGAAAAGTAGATAGATTTTCACTTCCGGAAAGTTGATGATAAACCAAATTTGAACAGATTACATTATCAGAAAAACGGGAAATTTGTATCATAAAATGGGAAATATCTACTTTCGGGAAAGTTGATATAGATAACCAACCTGAAAATAGATTATCATAGAAAACGGAAATTTGTATCATAAAAAATGGAAATATCTACTTTCCGAAAGTTATTATATACTTCCCGAAAAGTAGATAGATTTTCTACTTTTCGGGAAAGTAGATTATCGACTTTCGGAGAAGTAGAGATTTTGAATTTTGGGGAAATATTACCTAATTTTTATGAAGTGGATTATCATAGAAAACGGGAAATTTGTATCATAAAAAATGGGAAATATTCACTTTCCGGAAAGTTGTTATCTACTTCCCCGAAAAGTAGATAGATTTTCTACTTTTCGGGAAAGCAGATTATCGACTTTTGGGAAAGTAGATTTTCATTTTCGGGAATATTACCTAATTTTGGGAAGTAGATTACTAGAAAAACGGGAAATTTGTATCATACAAATGGAAATATCTACTTTCCAGAAAGTTAGTTATCTACTCCCCGAAAAAAGATAGATTTTCACTTCGGAAAGTTGATTAGATAACCAAATTTGCCGAAAATAGATTATCATAGAAAACGAAATTTGTATCATAAAAATGGAAATATCTACTTTCCGGGAAAGTTGGTTATCTACTTCCCGAAAAGTAGATAGATTTTCTACTTTCCGGGAAAGTTGGTTAGATAACCAAATTTGCCGAAAATTGATTATCATAGAAAGCGGGAAATTTGTATCATAAAGAATGGGAAATATCTACTTTCCGCGAAAGTTGGTTAGATAACCAACTTTCCCGTAAATAGATTATCATAGAAAACGGGAAATTTGTATCATAAAAAATGGGAAATATCTACTTTCACGGAAAGTTGGTTATCTGGTTTCCCGAAAAGTAGATAGATTTTCTAATTTTCGTGAAATTAGATTATTGACTTTTTGGGGAAATAGATTTTCGTATTTTCGGGGAAATATTACCTAATTTTGGGAAGTAGATTATCATAGAAAACGGGAAATTTGTATCACAAAAAATGGGAAATATCTACTTTCCGGGAAAGTTGGTTAGATAACCAAATTTGCCGAAAATAGATTATCATAGAAAACGGGAAATTTGTATCATAAAAAATGGGAAATATCTACTTTCCGGGAAAGTTGGTTAGATAACCAAATTTGCCGAAAATAGATTATCATAGAAAACGGGAAATTTGTATCATAAAAAATGGGAAATATCTACTTTCACGGAAAGTTGGTTATCTGGTTTCCCGAAAAGTAGATAGATTTTCTAATTTTCGGGAAATTAGATTATCGACTTTTTGGGGAAGTAGATTTTCGTATTTTTGGGGAAATATTACCTAATTTTGGGAAGTAGATTATCATAGAAAACAGGAAATTTGTATCACAGAAAATGGGAAATATCTACTTTCCGGGAAAGTTGGTTAGATAACCAACTTTCCCGAAAATAGATTATCATAGAAAACGGGAAATTTGTATCACAAAAAATGGGAAATATCTACTTTCCGGGAAAGTTGGTTAGATAACCAAATTGGCCGAAAATAGATTATCATAGAAAATGGGAAATTTGTATCATAAAAATGGGAAATATCTACTTTCCGGGAAAGTTGGTTAGAGATAACCAAATTTGCCGAAAATAGATTATCATAGAAAACGGGAAATTTGTATCATAAAAAATGGGAAATATCTACTTTCCGGGAAAGTTGGTTAGATAACCAACTTTCCCGAAAATAGATTATCATAGAAACGGGAAATTTGTATCATAAAAAATGGGAAATATCTACTTTCACGGAAAGTTGTTTATCTGGTTTCCCGAAAAGTAGATAGATTTTCTAATTTTCGGGTAATTAGATTATCGACTTTTTGGGGAAGTAGATTTTCGTATTTTCGGGGAAATATTACCTAATTTTGGGAAGTAGATTATCATAGAAAACGGGAAATTTGTATCACAAAAAATGGGAAATATCTACTTTCCGGGAAAGTTGGTTATCTACTTCCCGAAAAAGTAGATAGATTTTCACTTTTCGAAAGTAGATTATCGACTTT
>NW_024736450.1:0-1880 GCF_018991925.1 Homarus americanus
GTGCCTATACCTATACCTGCACCTGTGTGCCTATATCTGTACCTGTGTGCCTGTACCTGTGTAACTATACCTGTGTGCCTATACTACGCTTATATACCTGTACCTGTGTGCTATACCTGTACCTGTGTCTATACCTCTGTGCCTATACCTATACCTGCCTGTGTGCCTATATCTGTTCTGTGTGCCTGTACCTGTGTAACTATACCTGTGTGCCTATACCTATACACTTATACTTGTACCTGTGTGCCTATACCTGTACCTGTGTGCCTATACCTATACCTACCTGTGTGCTATATCTGTTCCTGTGTGCCTGTACCTGTGTACTATACCTGTGTGCCTATACCTGTACCTGTGTGCCTATACTATACCTGCACCTGTGTGCTATATCTGTTCCTGTGTGCTGTACCTGTATGTGTGTCTATACCTGTGTGCCTATACCTGTACCTGTGTGTCTATACCTGTGTGACTATACCTGTACCTGCACCTGTGTGTGCCTATATCTGTTCCTGTGCCTGTACCTGTGTAACTATACCTATACATATACCCATACCTGTGTGCCTATACCTGTACCTGTGTGTCTATCCTGTACCTGTGTGTGTATACCTGTGTGCCTATACCTATACCTGCACCTGTGTGCCTATATCTGTACCTGTGTGCCTGTACCTGTGTAACTATACCTGTGTGCCCTATACTATACGCTTATATACCTGTACCTGTGTGCCTATATCTGTACCTGTGTGCCTGTACCTGTGTAACTACCTGTATACCTATACACTTATACCTGTACCTGTGTGCCTATACCTGTACCTGTGTACCTGTACCTGTACCTGTGTGCCTATGCCTGTACTTGTGCGCCTATACCTGTCTGTGTGCCTACCTGTGCCTGTGTGCCTATGCACCTGTACCTTTGTGCCTATACTGCAACTGCCTGTGTGCCTATACCTGTACCTGTGTGTCTATACCTGTACCTGTGTGCCTATACCTGTACCTGTGTGCCTATACCTGTACCTGTGTGCTATACCTGTACCTGTGTGCTATACCTGTACCTGTGTGCCTATACCTGTACCTGTGTGCCTATACTGCCTGTGTGCCTATACCTGTACCTGTGTGCCTATACCTGTACCTGTGTGCCTATACCTGTACCTGTGTGCCTATACCTGTACCTGTGTGCCTATACCTGTACCTGTGTGCTATACCTGTACCTGTGTGCCTATACCTGTACCTGTGTGCCTGTACCTGTGTGCCTATACCTGTGCCTGTGTACCTATACACCTGTGCCTATACCTGTACCTGTGTGCCTATACCTGTGCCTGTGTCTATACCTGTACCTGTGTGCCTATACCTGTACATGTGTGTCTATACCTGTGTGCCTATACCTGTACCTGTGTGCCTATACCTGTACCTGTGTGTCTATACCTGCCTGTGTGCACATACATACCTGTGTGCCTATACCTGTACCTGCCTGTGTGCCCTATCTGTACCTGTGTTCTTACCTGTGTAACTATACCTGTGTGCCTATACCTATACCTTATACACCTGTACCTGTGTGCCTATACCTGTACCTGTGTGCCTATACCTGTACCTGTGTGTCCTACCTCTGTGCCTATACCTATACCTGCACCTGTGTGCCTATATCTGTACCTGTGTGCCTGTACCTGTGTAACTATACCTGTGTGCCTCCTATACCTATGCATATACCTGTACCTGTGTGCCTATACCTGCACCTGTGTGCCTATACCTGTACATGTGTGCCTATACCTGTACCTACATCTGTACCTGTGTCCCTGGACCTGTGTGCCTGTACCTGTGCCTATACCTGTACCTGTGTACCTATACCTGTGCCTGTGTGTCTATACCTGTGTGCCTATACCTATACCTGC
>NW_024736451.1:0-19416 GCF_018991925.1 Homarus americanus
GTATGCTACCTCTGGGCCACCAGGACACTAAAAGCAGTCCTAGACTCTGCTATATTTCACACAAATCCTGTTCAACGAGCTTATGGCGCAGTGAACCTCTAATGGGGACCACCCGTGCCGCTTATGTGATCAGAGCAACGTTTTACCAAATCCGGCTTGGAAACACGAGGATCCATATAAATTTCATTAGCCCAATAGAGCACGCGGACTTCTTAATATAATCAACACCTCACTCCACCAGGATTCGAACCCGCGATCTTATAATTGTGACCGAGGAACGCTACCTATGGGCCACCAGGACACTATAAGCAGTCCTAGACTTTACTATATTTCACACAAAGCCTGTTCAACGACCTTATGGCGCCATGAACCTCTAATGGGGACCACCGTACCACTTAGGTGATCAGAGCAACGTTTTACCAAATCCGGCTGGAAACACGAGGATCCATATATATTTCATTTGCCCTATAAAACACGCGGATTTCTACATATAATCAACACCTCACCCCACCAGGATTCGAACCCACGATCTTCTAATTGTGACCGGGGAACGCTACCTCTGGGCCACCAGGACAATAAAAGCAGTCCTAGACTCTGCTATATTTTACAAAAAGCCTGTTCAACGAGCTTATGGCGCTGTGAACCTTTAATGGGGACCATCCGTGCCGCTTAGGTGATCAGAGCAACGTTTTACCAAATCCGGCTTGGAAACACGAGGATCCATATATATTTCATTAGCCCAATAAAGCACTCGGACTTCTACATATGATCAACACCTCACCCCACCAGGATTCAAACCCACAATCTTATAATTGTGACCGGGGTATGCTACCTCTGGGCCACCAGGACAATAAAAGCAGTCCTCAACTCTACTATATTTCACACAAAGCCTGTTCAACGAGCATATGGCGCTGTGAACAACTATAGGGGACCACCCGTGCCGCTTAGGTGATCAGAGCAACGTTTTACCAAATGCGGTTTCGAAACACGAGGATCCATATATATTTCATTAGCCCAATAAAGCACGCGGACTTCTCCATATAATCAACACCTCACCCCACCAGGATTTCAACCCACAATCTTATAATTGTGACAGGGGAACGCTACCTCTGGGCCAATAGGACAATAAAAGCAGTCCTAGACTCTACTATATTTCACACAATGCCTGTTCAACGAGCTTATGGCGCTGTGAACCACTATAGGGGACCACCCTTGCCGCTTAGGTGATCAGAGCAACGTTTAACCAAATGCGGCTTCGAAACCCGAGGATCCATATATATTTCATTAGCCCAATAAAGCACGCAGACTTCTACATATAATCAATGCCTCACCCCACCAGGATTTGAAGCCACGATCTTATAATTGTGACCGGGGGATGCTACCTCTGGGCCACCAGGACAATAAAAGCATTCCTAGACTCTGCTATATTTCACACAAAGCCTGTTCAACGGGCTTATGGCACCGTGAACCTCTAATGGGGAACACCCGTGCCGCTTAGGTGATCAGAGCAAAGTTTTACCAGATCCGGCTTGGAAACACGAGGATCCATATATATTTCATTAGCCCAATAAAGCACTCGGACTTCTACATATAATCAGCACCTCACCCCACCAGGATTCAAACCCACAATCTTATAATTGTGACCGGGGTATGCTACCTCTGGGCCACCAGGACAACAAAAGCAGTCCTAGACTCTACTATATTTCACACAAAGCCTGTTAAACGAGCTGATGGCGCTGTGAACCACTATAGGGGACCACCCGTGCCGCTTAGGTGATCAGAGCAACGCTTTAATAAATGCGGTTTCGAAACACGAGGATCCATATATATTTCATTAGCCCAATAAAGCAAGTGGACTTCTACATATAATCAACGCCTCACCCCACCAGGATTTGAAGCCACGATCTTATAATTGTGACCGAGGAATGCTACCTATGGGCCACGAGGACACTATAAGCAGTCCTAGACTCTGTTATATTTCACACAAAGCCTGTTCAACGAGCTTATGGCGCCGTGAACCTATCATTGGGTCCACCCGTGCCGCTTAGGTGATAAGAGCAACGTTTTCCAAATCCGGCTTGGAAACACGAGGATCCATAGATATTTCATTAGCACAATTAAGCACGCTGACTTCTACATATAATCAACACCTCACCCCACCAGCATTTGAACCCACTATCTTATAATTGTGAACGGGGAAAGGTACCTCTGGGCAACCAGGACAATAAAAGCAGTCCTAGATTCTACTATATTTCACACAAAGCCTGTTCAACGACCTTATGGCGCCATGAACCTCTAATGGGGACCACCCGTGCCGCTTAGGTGATCAGAGCAAAGTTTTACCAGATCCGGCTTGGAAACACGAGGATCCATATATATTTCATTAGCCCAATAAATCACTCGGACTTCTACATATAATCAACACCTCACCCTATCAGGATTCAAATCCACGATCTTATAATTGTGACCGGGGTATGCTACCTCTGGGCCACCAGGACACTAAAAGCAGTCCTAGACTCTGCTATATTTCACACAAATCCTGTTCAACGAGCTTATGGCGCAGTGAACCTCTAATGGGGACCACCCGTGCCGCTTATATGATCAGAGCAACGTTTTACCAAATCCGGCTTGGAAACACGAGGATCCATATATATTTCATAAGCCCAATAGAGCACGCGGACTTCTACATATAATCAACGCCTCACCCGACAAGGATTTGAAGCCACGATCTTATAATTGTGACCGGGTAACGCTACCTCTGGGCCACCAGGACAATAAAAGCAGTCCTAGACTCTACTATATTTCACACAAAGCCTGTTTAACGAGCTTGTGGCGCCGTGAACCTCTCATTGGGACCACCTGTGCCACTTAGGTGATCAGAGCAACGTTTTACCAAATGCGGCTTCGAAACACGAGGATCCATATATATTTCATTAGCCCAATAAAGCACGCGGACTTCTACATATAATCAACACCTCACCAAACCAGGATTCGAACCCACGATCTTCTAATTGTGACCGGGGAACGCTACCTCTGGGCCACCAGGACAATAAAAGCAGTCCTAGACTCTGCTATATTTTACACAAAGCCTGTTCAACGAGCTTATGGCGCTGTGAACCTCTAATGGGGACCATCCGTGCCACTTAGGTGATCAGAGCAACGTTTTACCAAATCCGGCTTCGAAACACAAGGATCCATATATATTTCATTAGCCCAATAGAGCACGCGGACTTCTACATATAATCAACACCTCACTCCACCAGGATTCGAACCCACGATCTTATAATTGTGACCGAGGAACGCTACCTATGGGCCAACAGGACACTATAAGCAGTCCTAGACTCTACTATATTTCACACAAAGCCTGTTCAACGACCTTATGGCGCCATGAACCTCTAATGGGGACCACCGTACCGCTTAGGTGATCAGAGCAACGTTTTACCAAATGCGGCTTCGAAATACGAGGATCCATATATATTTCATTAGCCCAATAAAGCACGCGGACTTCTACATATAATCAACACCTCACCCCACCAGGATTTAAACCCACGATCTTATAATTGTGACCGAGGAATGCTACCTATGGGCCACGAGGACACTATAAGCAGTCCTAGACTCTGTTATATTTCAAACAAAGCCTGTTCAATGAGCTTAAGGCACCGTGAACCACTATAGGGGACCACCCGTGCCGCTTAGGTGATAAGAGCAACGTTTTACCAAATCCGGCTTGGAAACACGAGGATCCATATATATTTCATTAGCCCAATAAAGCACGCGGACTTCTACATATAATCAACACCTCACCCCACCAGGATTTGAACCAACGATCTTATAATTGTGACCTGGGAACGCTACCTCTGGGCAACCAGGACAATAAAAGCAGTCCTAGACTCTACTAAATTTCACACAAAGCCTGTTCAACGACCTTATGGCGCGATGAACCTCTAATGGGGACCACCCGTGCCGCTTAGGTGCTGAGAGCAACGTTTTCCAAATCCGGCTTGGAAACACGAGGATCCATAGATATTTCACTAGCACAATAAAGCACGCGGACATCTACATATAATCAACACCTCACCCCCCAGCATTTGAACCCACTATCTTATAATTGTGACCGGGGAACGGTACCGCTGGGCAACCAGGACAATAAAAGCAGTCCTAGATTCTACTATATTTCACACAAAGCCTGTTCAACGACCTTATGGCGCCATGAACCTCTAATGGGGACCACCCTTGCCGCTTAGGTGATCAGAGCAAAGTTTTACCAGATCCGGCTTGGAAACACGAGGATCCATATATATTTCATTAGCCCAATAAATCACTCGGACTTCTACATATAATCAACACCTCACCCTACCAGGATTCAAACCCACGATCTTATAATTGTGACCGGGGTATGCTACCTCTGGGCCACCAGGACACTAAAAGCAGTCCTAGACTTTACTATATTTCACACAAAACCTGTTCAACGACCTTATGGCGCCATGAACCACTAATGGGGACCACCGTACCGCTTAGGTGATCAGAGCAACGTTTTACCAAATCCGGCTGGAAACACGAGGATCCATATATATTTCATTAGCCCAATAAAGCAGGCGGACTTCTACATATAATCAACACCTCACCCCACCAGGATTTGAACCCACGATCTTATAATTGTGACGGGGAACGCTACTTATGGGCCACCAGGACACTATAAGCAGTCCTAGACTCTGTTATACTTCACACAAAGCCTGTTCAGCAAGATTATGGCGCCGTAAACCACTATAGGTGACGACCCGTGCCGCTTAGGTGATCAGAGCAACGTTTTACCAAATCCGGCCTGGAAACTCGAGGATCCATATATATTTCACATTGGCCAATAAAACCTTGCTTGAACTTCTACATATAATCAACACCTCACCCCACCAGGATTTAAAACCACGATCTTATAATTGTGACCGGGGAACGCTACCTCTGGGCCACCAGGATAATTAAAGCAGTTCTAGACTGTGCTATATTTCACACAAAGCCTGTTCAAGGAGCTTTTGGCGCCGTGAACCTCTAATGGGGACCACCCGTGCCGCTTAGGTGATCAGAGCAACGTTTTTCCAAATGCGGCTTCAAAACACGAGGATCCATATATATATTTCATTTGCCCTATAAAACAAGCGGACTTCTACATATAATCAACACCTCACCCCACCAGGATTCGAACCCACGATCTTCTAATTGTGACGGGGAACGCTACCTCTGGGCCACCAGGACAATAAAAGCAGTCTAGACTCTGCTATATTTTTACAAAAGCCTGTTCAATGAGCTTGTAAACAGCGGACTCTAATAGGGACCATCCGTGCGTAGGTGATTAGGCAACGATTTTGCAAATCCGGCTTGGAAACCTGCGAGGATCCATATATATTTCGTGTATCTAAAGCACTTTCGGACTTCTACATATAATCAACACCTCACCCACCGGAGTTCAAACCCACAATCTTATAATTGTGACCGGGGTATGCTACCTCTGGGCCACCAGGACAATAAAAGCAGTACTAGACTCTACTATATTTCACAAAAAGCCTGTTCAACGAGCTTATGGAGCTGTGAACAACTATAGGGGACCACCCGTGCCGCTTAGGTGATCAGAGCAACGTTTACCCAAATGCGGTTTCGAAACACGAGGATCCATATATATTTCATTAGCCCAATAAAGCACGCGGACTTCTACATATAATCAACGCCTCACCCCACCAGGATTTGAAGCCACGATCTTAGAATTGAGACCGGGGAACGCTACCTCTGGGCCAACAGGACAATAAAAGCATTCGTAGGCTCTGCTATATTTCACACAAAGCCTGTTCAACGAGCTTATGGCGCTGTGAACCTCTAATGGAACCACCCGTGCTGCTTAGGTGTTGATCAAGAACAGCGTTTGCAAATAAACTTCAAAACACGAGGATCCATATATATTTCATTTGCCCAATAAAGCGCATTGGCTTCTACATATAATCAACACCTCACCCCACCAGGATTCGAACCCACGATCTTCTAATTGTGACCGGGGAACGCTACCTCTGGGCCAACAGGACAATAAAAGCATTCGTAGGCTCTGCTATATTTCACATAAAGCCTGTTCAACGAGCTTATGGCGCTGTGAACCTCTAATGGAGACCAACCGTGCCGCTTAGGTGATCAGAGCAACGTTTTACCAAATCCGGCTTCGAAACACGAGGATCCATATATATTTCATTAGCCCAATAAAGCACGCGGACTTCTACATATAATCAACACCTCACCCCACCAGGATTCGAACCCACGATCTTATAATTATGACCGAGGAATGCTACCTATGGGCCACGAGAACACTATAAGCAGTCCTAAACTCTGTTATATTTCACACAAAGCCTGTTCAATGAGCTTATGGCATCGTGAACCACTATAGGGGACCACCCGTGCCGCTTAGGTGATAAGAGCAACGTTTTACCAAATCCGGCTTGGAAACCCGAGGATCCATATATATTTCATTAGCCCAAAAAAGCACGCGGACTTCTACATATAATCAACACCTCACCCCACCAGGATTTGAACCAACGATCTTATAATTGTGACCCGGGGAACGCTACCTCTGGGCAACCAGGACAATAAAAGCAGTCCTAGACTCTACTATATTTCACACAAAGCCTGTTCAACGACCTTATGGCGCCATGAACCTCTAATGGGGACCACCTGTGCCGCATAGGTGATCGGAGCAACGTTTTACCGAATCCGGCTTCGAAACACGAGGATCAATATATATTTCAATAGCCCAATAAATCACGCTTACTTCTACATATAATCAACACCTCACCCCACCAGGATTTTAACCCACGATCTTATAATTGTGACCGGGGAATGCTACCTCTGGGCAACCAGGACAATAAAAGCAGTCCTAGATTCTACTATATTTCACACAAAGCCTGTTCAACGAACTTATGGCACCATGAACCTCTAATGGGGACCACCTGTGCCGCTTAGGTGATCGGAGCAACGTTTTACCAAATCTGGCTTCGAAACACGAGGATCAATATATATTTCAATAGCCCAATAAAGCACGCTTACTTCTACATATAATCAACACCTCACCCCACCAGGATTTGAACCCACGATCTTATAATTGTGACCGGGGAACGCTACCTCTGGGCCACTAGGACAATAAAAGCAGTCCTAGACTCTGCTATATTTCACACAAAGCCTGTTCAACGAGCTTATGGCGCCGTGAACCACTATAGGGGACCACCCGTGCCGCTTAGGTGATCAGAGCAACGTTTACCCAAATGCGGCTTCAAAACCCGAGGATCCATATATATTTCATTAGCCCAATAACGCACACAGACTTCTACATATAATCAACGCCTCACCCCACCAGGATTTGAAGCCACGATCCTATAATTGTGACCGGGGAACGCTACCTCTGGGCAACCAGGACAATAAAAGCAGTCCTAGACTCTGCTATATTTCACACAAAGCCTGTTCAACGAGCTTATGGCGTCGTGAACCTCTAATGGAGACCACCCGTGCCACTTAGGTGATCAGAGCAACGTTTTACCAAATGCGGCTTCGAAACAGGAGAATCCATATATATTTCATTAGCCCAATAAAGCAATCGGACTTCTACATATTATCAACACCTCACCCCACCAGGATTTAAACCCAAGATCTTATATTTGTGACCGGGGAATGCTACCTCTGGGCCACCAGGAAAGAAAAGCAGTCCTAGACTCTGCTATATTTCACACAAAGCCTGTTCAGCGAGCTTATGGCGCCGTGAACCTCTAATGGGGACCACCCGTGCCGCTTAGGTGATCAGAGCAACGTTTTACCAAATGCGGCTTCAAAACACGAGGGTCCATATATATTTCATTAGCCCAATAAAGCACGCGGACTTCTACATATAATCAACACCTCACCCCACTAGGATTCAAACCCACGATTTTATAATTGTGACCGGGGTATGCTACCTCTGGGCCACCAGGACACTAAAAGCAGTCCTAGACTCTGCTATATTTCACACAAATCCTTTTCAACGAGCTTATGGCGCAGTGAACCTCTAATGGGGACCACCCGTGCCGCTTATGTGATCAGAGCAACGTTTTACCAAATCCGCCTTGGAAACACGAGGATCCATATATATTTCATTAGCCCAATAAAGCACTCAGACTTCTATATATAATCAACACCTCACCCCACCAGGATTCAAACCCACAATCTTATAATTGTGACCGGGGTATGCTACCTCTGGGCCACCAGGACAATAAAAGCAGTCCTAGACTCTACTATATTTCACACAAAGCCTGTTTAACGAGCTTATGGCGCCGTGAACCTCTAAT
The DNA here is from genome assembly GCF_018991925.1 of Homarus americanus. Classification (NCBI taxonomy): domain Eukaryota; kingdom Metazoa; phylum Arthropoda; class Malacostraca; order Decapoda; family Nephropidae; genus Homarus; species Homarus americanus. The sequence goes on from NW_024736451.1 coordinate 8,343, forward strand.
GGGGACCACCCGTGCCGCTTAGGTGATCAGAGCAACGTTTTACCGAATGCGGCTTCGAAACACGAGGATCCATATATATTTCATTAGCCCAATAAAGCACGCAGACTTCTACATATAATCAACGCCTCACCCCACCAGGATTTGAAGCCACGATCTTATAATTGTGACCGGGGGACGCTACCTCTGGGCCACCAGGACAATAAAATCATTCCTAGACTCTGCTATATTTCACACAAAGCCTGTTCAACGGGCTTATGGCACCGTGAACCTCTAATGGGGACCATCCGTGCCGCTTAGGTGATCATAACAACGTTTACCCAAATGCGGCTTCGAAACACGAGGATCCAGATATATTTCATTAGCCCAATAACGCACACAGACTTCTACATATAATCAACGCCTCACCCCACCAGGATTTGAAGCCACGATCTTATAATTGTGACCGGGGAACGCTACCTCTGGGCCACCAGGACAATAAAAGCAGTCCTAGACTCTGCTATATTTCACACAAAGCCTGTTCAATGAGCTTATAGCGTCGTGAACCTCTAATGGGGACCACCCGTGCCACTTAGGTGATCAGAGCAACGTTTTACCAAATGCGGCTTCGAAACAGGAGAATCCATATATATTTCATTAGCCCAATAAAGCACGCGGACTTCTACATATAATCAACACCTCACCAAACCAGGATTTGAACCCACAATCTTATAATTGTCACCGGGGAACGCTACCTCTGGGCCACTAGGACAATAAAAGCAGTCCTAGACTCTACTATATTTCACACAATGCCTGTTCAACGAGCTTATGGCGCTGTGAACCACTATAGGGGACCACCCGTGCCACTTAGGTGATCAGAGCAACGTTTAACCAAATGCGGCTTCGAAACCCGAGGATCCATATATATTTCATTAGCCCAATAAAGCACGCAGACTTCTACATATAATCAACGCCTCACCGCACCAGGATTTGAAGCCACGATCTTATAATTGTGACCGGGGGACGCTACCTCTGGGCCACCAGGACAATAGAAGCAGTCCTAGACTCTACTATATTTCACACAAAGCCTATTCAACGAGCTTATGACGCTGTGAACCACTATAGGGGACCACCCGTGCCGCTTAGGTGATCAGAGCAACGTTTAACCAAATGCGGCTTCGAAACCCGAGGATCCATATATATTTCATTAGCCCAATAAAGCACGCAGACTTCTACATATTATCAACGCCTCGCCCCACCAGGATTTGAAGCCACGATCTTATAATTGTGACCGAGGGATGCTACCTCTGGGCCACCAGGACAATAAAAGCATTCCTAGACATTGCTATATTTCACACAAAGCCTGTTCAACGGGCTTATGGCACCGTGAACCTCTAATGGGGACCACCCGTGCCGCTTAGGTGATCAGAGCAACGTTTTACCGAATGCGGCTTCGAAACACGAGGATCCAGATATATTTCATTAGCCCAATAAAGCACGCGGACTTCTACATATAATCAACACCTCACCCCACCAGGATTTGAACCCACAATCTTATAGTTGTCACCGGGGAACGCTACCTCTGGGCCACTAGGACAATAAAAGCAGTCCTAGACTCTACTATATTTCACACAATGCCTGTTCAACGAGCTTATGGCGCTGTGAACCACTATAGGGGACCACCCGTGCCACTTAGGTGATCAGAGCAACGTTTAACCAAATGCGGCTTCGAAACCCAAGGATCCATATATATTTCATTAGCCCAATAAAGCACACAGACTTCTACATATAATCAACGCCTCACCACACCAGGATTTGAAGCCACGATCTTATAATTGTGACCGGGGGACGCTACCTCTGGGCCACCAGGACAATAAAAGCAGTCCTAGACTCTACTATATTTCACACAAAGCCTGTTCAACGAGCTTATGACGCTGTGAACCACTATAGGGGACCACCCGCGCCGCTTAGGTGATCAGAGGAACGTTTAACCAAATGCGGCTTCGAAACCCGAGGATCCATATATATTTCATTAGCCCAATAAAGCACGCAGACTTCTACATATAATCAACGCCTCACCCCACCAGGATTTGAAGCCACGATCTTATAATTGTGACCGGGGGACGCTACCTCTGAGCCACCAGGACAATAAAAGCATTCCTAGACTCTGCTATATTTCACACAAAGCCTGTTCAACAGGCTTATGGCACCGTGAACCTCTAATGGGGACCACCCGTGCCGCTTAGGTGATCAGAGCAACGTTTTATCGAATGCGGCTTCGAAACACGAGGATCCAGATATATTTCATTAGCCCAATAAAGCACGCGGACTTCTACATATAATCAACAACTCACCCCACCAGGATTTGAACCCACGATCTTATAATTGTGACCGGGGGACGCTACCTCTGGGCCACCAGGACAAAAAAAGCATTCCTAGACTCTGCTATATTTCACACAAAGCCTGTTCAACGGGCTTATGGCACCGTGAACCTCTAATGGGGACCACCGTGCCGCTTAGGTGATCAGAGCAACGTTTTACCAAATCCGGCTACGAAATACGAGGATCCATATATATTTCATTAGCCCAATAAAGCACGCGGACTTCTACATATAATCAACGCCTCACCCCACCAGGATTTGAAGCCACGATCTTATAATTGAGACCGGGGAACGCTACCTCTGGGCCAACAGGACAATAAAAGCATTCGTAGGCTCTGCTATATTTCACACAAAGCCTGTTCAACGAGCTTATGGCGCTGTGAACCTCTAATGGAGACCACCCGTGCTGCTTAGGTGATTAGAGCAACGTTTTACCAAATGCGGCTTCAAAACACGAGGATCCATATATATTTCATTTGCCCAATAAAGCAAGTGGCTTCTACATATAATCAACACCTCACCCCACCAGGATTCGAACCCACGATCTTCTAATTGTGACCGGGGAACGCTACCTCTGGGCCACCAGGACAATAAAAGCAGTCCTAGACTCTACTATATTCCACACAACGCCTGTTCAACGAGCTTATGGCGCTATGAACCTCTAATGGAGACCACCCGTGCTGCTTAGGTGATCAGAGCAACGTTTTACCAAATGCGGCTTCAAAACACGAGGATCCATATATATTTCATTTGCCCAATAAAGCACGTGGCTTCTACATATAATCAACACCTCACCCCACCAGGATTCGAACCCACGATCTTCTAATTGTGACCGGGGAACGCTACCTCTGGGCCAACAGGACAATAAAAGCATTCGTAGGCTCTGCTATATTTCACACAAAGCCTGTTCAATGAGCTTATGGCGCTGTGAACCTCTAATGGAGACCATCCGTGCCGCTTAGGTGATCAGAGCAACGTTTTACCAAATCCGGCTTCGAAACACGAGGATCCATATATATTTCATTAACCCAATAATGCACGCGGACTTCTACATATAATCAACACCTCACTTCACCAGGATTCGAAACCACGATCTTATAATTGTGACCCAGGAACGCTACCTATGGGCCACCAGGACACTATAAGCAGTCCTAGACTCTGTTATATTTAACACAAAGCCTGTTCAACGAGCTTATGGGGCTGTGAACCACTATAGGGGACCATCCGTGCCCCTTAGGTGATCAGAGCAACATTTTACCAAATCCGGCTTCGAAACACGAGGATCCATATATATTTCATTAGCCCAATAAAGCACTCGGACTTCTACATATAATCAACACCTCACTCCACCAGGATTCGAACCCACGATCTTATAATTTTGACCGAGGAACGCTACCTACGGGCCACCAGGACACTATAAGCAGTCCTAGACTTTACTATATTTCACACAAAGCCTGTTCAACGACCTTATGGCGCCATGAACCTCTAATGGGGACCACCGTACCACTTAGGTGATCAGAGCAACGTTTTACCAAATCCGGCTGGAAACACGAGGATCCATATATATTTCATTAGCCCAATAAAGCAGGCGGACTTCTACATATAATCAACGCCTCACCCGACAAGGATTTGAAGCCACGATCTTATACTTTGTGACCGGGTAACGCTACCTCTGGGCCACCAGGACAATAAAAGCAGTCCTAGACTCTTCTATATTTCACACAAAGCCTGTTCAACGAGCTTGTGGCGCCGTGAACCTCTCATTGGGACCACCTGTGCCGCTTAGGTGATCAGAGCAACATTTTACCAAATGCGGCTTCGAAACACGAGGATCCATATATATTTCATTAGCCCAATAAAGCACGCGGACTTCTACATATAATCAACACCTCACCCCACCAGGATTTAAACCCACGATCTTCTAATTGTGACCGGGGAACGCTACCTCTGGGCCACCAGGACAATAAAAGCAGTCCTAGACTCTGCTATATTTTACAAAAAGCCTGTTCAACGAGCTTATGGCGCTGTGAACCTCTAATGGGGAACATCCGTGCCGCTTAGGTGATTAGAGTAACGTTTTACCAAATCCGGCTTGGAAACACGAGGATCCATATATATTTCATTAGCCCAATAAAGCACTCGGACTTCTACATATAATCAACATCTCACCCCACCAGGATTCAAACCCACAATCTTATAATTGTGACCGGGGTATGCTACCTCTGGGCCACCAGGACAATAAAAGCATTCATGGAAATACTACCATATTTCCACACAAAAGCCCGCATTCCCACTTGAGCCCTTAGCGCTGTGAACCTCTGTCGACCACCCGTGCTGCTTAGGTGATCAGAGCAACGTTTTACCAAATGCGGCTTCAAAACACGAGATCCATATATATTTCATTTACCCCATGTCTAAGCACGTGGCTACATATAATCAACACCTCACCCACCAGGATTCGAACCCGCGATCTTCCTGAGTACTTGACCGGGGCACTACCTCTGGAGCCAACAGGACAATAAAAGCATTCGCTAGGCTCTACTATAGCTACACAAAGCCTGTTCAATGAGCTTATGGCGCTGTGAACCTCTAATGGAGACCATCCGTGCCGCTTAGGTGATCAGAGCAACGTTTTACCAAATCCGGCTTCGAAACACGAGGATCCATATATATTTCATTAACCCAATAATGCACGCGGACTTCTACATATAATCAACACCTCACTCCACCAGGATGCGAAACCACGATCTTATAATTGTGACCCAGGAACGCTACCTATGGGCCACCAGGACACTATAAGCAATTACCGACTCTATTATATTAACACAAAGCCCTGTTCAACGAGCTTATGGGGCTGTGAACCACTATGGGGAACCACCCCGTGCCCTTAAGTGATCGAGCAACGTTCGTCCGGCTTCGAAACACGAGGATCATATATATTTCATTAGCCCAATAAACTTTTCGGACTTCTACGCCCATAATCAACACCTCCTCCACCAAGATTCAGACCACGATCTTATAATTGTGACCGAGAACTACCTACGGGCCTACCAGGACACTATAAGCAGTCTAGACTTTACTATATTTCACACAAAGCCTGTTCAACGACCTTATGGCGCCATGAACCTCTAATGGGGACCACCGTACCACTTAGGTGATCAGAGCAACGTTTTACCAAATCCGGCTGGAAACACGAGGATCCATATATATTTCATTAGCCCAATAAAGAAGGCGGACTTCTACATATAATCAACGCCTCACCCGACAAGGATTTGAAGCCACGATCTTATAATTGTGACCGGGTAACGCTACCTCTGGGCCACCAGGACAATAAAAGCAGTCCTAGACTCTGCTATATTTCACACAAAGCCTGTTCAACGAGCTTGTGGCGCCGTGAACCTCTCATTGGGACCACCTGTGCCACTTAGGTGATCAGAGCAACGTTTTACCAAATGCGGCTTCGAAACACGGGGATCCATAAATATTTCATTAGCCCAATAAAGCACGCGGACTTCTACATATAATCAACACCTCACCCCACCAGGATTTAAACCCACGATCTTATAATTGTGACCGGGGAACGCTACCTCTGGGCCACCAGGATAATTAAAGCAGTCCTAGACTGTGCTATATTTCACACAAAGCCTGTTCAAGGAGCTTTTGGCGCCGTGAACCTCTAATGGGGACCACCCGTGCCGCTTAGGTGATCAGAGCAACGTTTTACCAAATGCGGCTTCAAAACACGAGGATCCATATATATTTAATTTGCCCTATAAAACACGCGGACTTCTACATATAATCAACACCTCACCCCACCAGGATTCGAACCCACGATCTTCTAATTGTGACCGGGGAACGCAACCTCTGGGTCACCAGGACAATAAAAGCAGTCCTAGACTCTGCTATATTTTACAAAAAGCCTGTTCAACGAGCTTATGGGGCTGTGAACCACTATAGGGGACCACCCGTGCCCCTTAGGTGATCAGAGCAACGTTTTACCAAATCCGGCTTCGAAACACGAGGATCCATATATATTTCATTAGCCCAATAAAGCACTCGGACTTCTACATATAATCAACACCTCACCCCACCAGGATTCAAACCCACGGACTTATAATTGTGACCGGGGTATGCTACCTCTGGGCCACCAGGACAATAAAAGCAGTCCTAGACTCTGCTATATTTCACACAAAGCCTGTTCAACGAGCTTATGGCGCTGTGAACCTCTAATGGGGACCATCCGTGCCACTTAGGTGATCAGAGCAACGTTTTACCAAATCCGGCTTCGAAACAAAAGGATCCATATATATTTCATTAGCCCAATAGAGCACGCGGACTTCTACATATAATCAACACCTAACTCCACCAGGATTCGAACCCACGATCTTATAATTGTGACCGAAGAACGCTACCTATGGGCCACCAGGACACTATAAGCAGTCCTAGACTCTACTATATTTCACACAAAGCCTGTTCAACGACCTTATGGCGCCATGAACCTCTAATGGGGACCACCGTACCGCTTAGGTGATTAGAGCAAGGTTTACCAAATCCGGCTTGGAAACACGATGATCCATATATATTTCATTAGCCCAATAAAGCACGCGGACTTCTACATATAATCAACACCTCACCCCACCAGGATTTAAACCCACGATCTTATAATTGTGACCGAGGAATGCTACCTATGGGCCACGAGGACACTATAAGCAGTCCTAGACTCTGTTATATTTCAAACAAAGCCTGTTCAATGAGCTTATGGCACCGTGAACCACTATAGGGGACCACCCGTGCCGCTTAGGTGATAAGAGCAACGTTTTACCAAATCCGGCTTGGAAACACGAGGATCCATATATATTTCATTAGCCCAATAAAGCACGAGGACTTCTACATATAATCAACACCTCACCCCACCAGGATTTGAACCAACGATCTTATAATTGTGACCTGGGAACGCTACCTCTGGGCAACCAGGACAATAAAAGTAGTCCTAGACTCTACTATATTTCACACAAAGCCTGTTCAACGACCTTATGGCGCGATGAACCTCTAATGGGGACCACCCGTGCCGCTTAGGTGATGAGAGCAACGTTTTCCAAATCCGGCTTGGAAACACGAGGATCCATAGATATTTCACTAGCACAATAAAGCACGCGGACTTCTACATATAATCAACACCTCACCCCACCAGCATTTGAACCCACTATCTTATAATTGTGACCGGGGAACGGTACCTCTGGGCAACCAGGACAATAAAAGCAGTCCTAGATTCTACTATATTTCACACAAAGCCTGTTCAACGACCTTATGGCGCCATGAACTTCTAATGGGGACCACCCTTGCCGCTTAGGTGATCAGAGCAAAGTTTTACCAGATCCGGCTTGGAAACACGAGGATCCATATATATTTCATTAGCCCAATAAATCACTCGGACTTCTACATAAAATCAACACCTCACCTTACCAGGATTCAAACCCACGATCTTATAATTGTGACCGGGGTATGCTATCTCTGGGCCACCAGGACACTAAAAGCAGTCCTAGACTTTACTATATTTCACACAAAACCTGTTCAACGACCTTATGGTGCCATGAACCTCTAATGGGGACCACCGTACCGCTTAGGTGATCAGAGCAACGTTTTACCAAATCCGGCTGGAAACACGAGGATCCATATATATTTCATTAGCCCAATAAAGCAGGCGGACTTCTACATATAATCAACGCCTCACCCGACAGGATTTGAAGCCACGATCTTATAATTGTGACCGGGTAACGCTACCTCTGGGCCACCAGGGCAAAAAGCAGTCGACTCTACTATATTTCTAAAGCCTGTTCAACGAGCTTTTGGCGCCGTGAACACTCTCATTAGGACCACCTGTGCGAATAGGTGTTGATCAGAGCAACGTTTTACCAAATCTTGACTTCGAAACCGCGAGATCCATATATGTTCATTGGCCCAATAAAAGCACGTGGACTTCTACATATAATCCAACACCTCACCCACCAGAGTTTAAACCCACGATCTTCTAATTGTGACCGAGGAATGCTACCTCTGGGCCACCAGGACACTAAAATCAGTCCTAGACTCTGCTATATTTCACACAAAGCCTGTTCAATGAGCTTATGACGCTGTGAACCTCTAATGGGGACCATCCGTGCCGCTTAGGTGATCAGAGCAACGTTTTACCAAATCCGGCTTCGAAACACGAGGATCCATATATGTTTCATTAGCCCAATAAAGCACGCGGACTTCTACATATAATCAACACCTCACCCCACCAGGATTCAAACCCACAATCTTATAATTGTGACCGGGGTATGCTACCTCTGGGCCACCAGGACAATAAAAGCAGTACTAGACTCTACTATATTTCACACAAAGCCTGTTCAACGAGCTTATGGAGCTGTGAACAACTATAGGGGACCACCCGTGCCGCTTAGGTGATCAGAGCAACGTTTTACCAAATGCGGTTTCGAAACACGAGGATATATATATATTTCATTAGCCCAATAAAGCACGCGGACTTCTACATATAATCAACGCCTCACCCCACCAGGATTTGAAGCCACGATCTTAGAATTGAGACCGGGGAACGCTACCTCTGGGCCAACAGGACAATAAAAGCATTCGTAGGCTCTGCTATATTTCACACAAAGCCTGTTCAACGAGCTTATGGCGCTGTGAACCTCTAATGGAGACCACCCGTGCTGCTTAGGTGATCAGAGCAATGTTTTACCAAATGCGGCTTCAAAACACGAGGATCCATATATATTTCATTTGCCCAATGAAGCACGTGGGTTCTACATATAATCAACACCTCACCCCACCAGGATTCGAACCCACGATCTTCTAATTGTGACCGGGGAACGCTACCTCTGGGCCAACAGGACAATAAAAGCATTCGTAGGCTCTGCTATATTTCACACAAAGCCTGTTCAACGAGCTTATGGCGCTGTGAACCTCTAATGGAGACCATCCGTGTCGCTTAGGTGATCAGAGCAACGTTTTACCAAATCCGGCTTCGAAACACGAGGATCCATATATATGTCATTAACCCAATAATGCACGCGGACTTCTACATATAATCAACACCTCACCCCACCAGGATTCGAAACCACGATCTTATAATTGTGACCCAGGAACGCTACCTATGGGCCACCAGGACACTATAAGCAGTCCTAGACTCTGTTATATTTAACACAAAGCCTGTTGAACGAGCTTATGGGGCTGTGAACCACTATAGGGGACCACCCGTGCCCCTTAGGTGATCAGAGCAACGTTTTACCAAATCCGGCTTCGAAACACGAGGATCAATATATATTTCAATATCCCAATAAAGCACGCTTACTTCTACATATAATCAACACCTCACCCCACCAGGATTTGAACCCACGATCTTATAATTGTGACCGGGGAACGCTACCTCTGGGCCACTAGGACAATAAAAGCAGTCCTAGACTCTGCTATATTTCACACAAAGCCTGTTCAACGAGCTTATGGCGCCGTGAACCACTATAGGGGACCACCCGTGCCGCTTAGGTGATCAGAGCAACGTTTACCCAAATGCGGCTTCAAAACCCGAGGATCCATATATATTTCATTAGCCCAATAACGCACACAGACTTCTACATATAATCAACGCCTCACCCCACCAGGATTTGAAGCCACGATCCTATAATTGTGACCGGGGAACGCTACCTCTGGGCAACCAGGACAATAAAAACAGTCCTAGACTCTGCTATATTTCACACAAAGCCTGTTCAACGAGCTTATGGCGTCGTGAACCTCTAATGGAGGCCACCCGTGCCACTTAGGTGATCAGAGCAACGTTTTACCAAATGCGGCTTCGAAATAGGAGAATCCATATATATTTCATTAGCCCAATAAAGCACGCGGACTTCTACATATTATCAACACCTCACCCCACCAGGATTTAAACCCAAGATCTTATATTTGTGACCGGGGAATGCTACCTCTGGGCCACCAGGAAAGAAAAGCAGTCCTAGACTCTGCTATATTTCACACAAAGCCTGTTCAGCGAGCTTATGGTGCCGTGAACCTCTAATGGGGACCACCCGTGCCGCTTAGGTGATCAGAGCAACGTTTTACCAAATGCGGCTTCAAAACACGAGGGTCCATATATATTTCATTAGCCCAATAAAGCACGCGGACTTCTACATATAATCAACACCTCACCCCACTAGGATTCAAACCCACGATCTTATAATTGTGACCGGGGTATGCTGCCTCTGGGCCACCAGGACACTAAAAGCAGTCCTAGACTCTGCTATATTTCACACAAATCCTGTTCAACGAGCTTATGGCACAGTGAACCTCTAATGGGGACCACCCGTGCCGCTTATGTGATCAGAGCAACGTTTTACCAAATCCGCCTTGGAAACACGAGGATCCATATATATTTCATTAGCCCAATAAAGCACTCAGACTTCTATATATAATCAACACCTCACCCCACCAGGATTCAAACCCACAATCTTATAACTGTGACCGGGGTATGCTACCTCTGGGCCACCAGGACAATAAAAGCAGTCCTAGACTCTACTATATTTCACACAAAGCCTGTTTAACGAGCTTATAGCGCCGTGAACCTCTAATGGGGACCACCCGTGCCGCTTAGGTGATCAGAGCAACGTTTTACCGAATGCGGCTTCGAAACACGAGGATCCATATATATTTCATTAGCCCAATAAAGC
>NW_024736452.1:0-17500 GCF_018991925.1 Homarus americanus
TAACCAGAGACATGCACTCGCAACCTTACATGAAAACACGCCCAGGCGGAGGTGGGAGAGGCGAATCAAAAATGGCGTCGGCAATTTACCTCCTGGCTGTCTGAAGCGGGTACATGCGCAGCAGATGTGACATCCTGGTTTAAACCCGGGGTACGTGGCGTGGAAACGCGGAATGTGGGACCACGTAAAGCGAGGGTTGACTGTATAGTCATGCGCCGGTTAACATCCTAGATACGTTCTTGGAAACGTGATGTTAACCGAAATGGACGTTGTCCGATCATCACATAAACTTTGTATTTATACTTGTGTGTATGTGGAATACTATATACATACATATACACTTTTACTCTTAAATCACTACTGTAATGTGATACAGGTGATTAATTTTTATCTCTTTTGCAAAATACATGACGTTTATATTAAAATTATTCACTGTTTTACAAGGATTCCAGCAACGCCGGGCAGATGGGGGAGAGGGAGGGAGCGAGGGGGCATGGGGGGAGGGGAGGTAGTACGTTTGACAGTTGGCACAGGCCCAGGTCTAACGCGTGTATATTTATCAGTTCTTAAGTGACTAAACTTCTCTCTTATAAAAAGCCAGTGAAATGACCTGGGTGAATATAATTAACGTTGCTGGGATGCTTGTAACATACTGATTAATTTGAATATAAACATGCTGTAATTTGCACTAGACAAACCAATTTTAGTACCGTAATCAAATTAGTACATGTACACTCCAGCTTTGCACTACGGTCATTTATTTCTTTTACGTTTCTTTTAGTATGGTGTGTGCATGTAAATGGATGAAAATAAATGAAGAAATCTATGTAAATCTACCGAAAAATACAGTTGAAAAACTTTTTATAAAATGTACTACAGTACTGTACACTAATGTACAACAATTTTTATCTCTTGAGCAAAATATATGAAGTTTATATTCAAATTATTGGCTGTCTTGCAAAGATTCCAGCAATGCAAATTATAATCTCCTAACTTTAGTCTGAGATATTATAAAAGATAAAAACTGTAAGCCTAAAACCCTGGCTGGGGGAGAGGGATGGAGCCAGCCAGCAGGGGGGTGGTGGGGGGGTTGAGGTGATATGTTTGACAGTTTGAGCCGAAGGTCTCTGTGTGTTTATTTAACAGTCCTACTAAGCTTCTCTCATTTTAAAATGCCAGTGATATGACCTAGGAGAATATAATTAATATTGCTGGGATTCTTTCAGATACTGATTTATTTGAATATAAACATGTTGTAATTCGCACTAGACATAACAATTTTAGTACCGTAATCAAATTAGTACATGTGCACTCCAGCTTTGCACTAAGGTCATTTATTTCTTTTACGTTTCTTTTAGTATGGTGTGTGCATGTAAATGGATGAAAATAAATGAAGAAGTTTATGTAAATCTACCCAAAAATACAGTTGAAAAACTTTTTATAAAATGTACTACAGTATTGTACACTAATGTACTACATTTTTTATATCTGGAGCAAAATATATAACGCTTATATTTAAATTAATCTCTGTCTTGCAAGGATTTCAGCAATGCAAATTATATTATCCTAACTCTAGTCTGAGATATTATAAAAAATATACATAAAGAAATCACCAATCTTTTGTCTGGGCGCACAAGGAGGGAGGTAGCCAGCCGATCGTGGGAGGAGGGGGGTGGGGGAACAGGGGGGGTGGGCAGGAGGAGAGGTGACAGAGTGTCTTTATTTATTTGAGATAAGATTTCATGGTTGGAACTGAAGGCCTGCATGTTTATTTATCATTACTTCAGGGTGACTGAGCTCTTCTCATAATTTGCCACCCAGGCGACCTGGGTGAATACATATAATTTACATTGCTGGGATTCTTGTAAGATAGTAATTTATTTGAATACCTGTATAAACAAGCTATATTTGCAATTCAATTTCAATTGTTTATTCGTTGATAGAGGAAGTGGGATCCTAGTGCTGTCACTTGGTACCCCTGTACCATAACACCAAAAGCAACTGGCCAGTGTCACAAGTATGTACAGTACAGTACAGTCATCCCTTGGTTATCGCCCCTAATTGGGACCCCGCCGATAACGAGAATACAGAACTTATGTGATTTATTCTAATTGCTTCCAGGCACCCAAGACCCAACCCCAAGTTGACCATTTAGACCCACTAAATATATATATCTGTATATAATGTTTTGGTAAATATCATAAACACACATAGGCATGGCTAGGTTTATTACAAAGTAATGAAAAGGGTACGCTTAATACTGTAGTCCACAAAACATGCTTTTTTTTTTTTTTTTTCCCCCATCATACAAATCCGTTTTCTCTCACATCAGGACGCCTGAGTCCTCCGTTTTCTCTCTTAATCTTAGAGTGGACCAGAGAGTTAGTTATTCCTTAGTAATGCCACAGAATTTGAAATTGCAACCCCAATTGCAACTGGGATTGCAATTGTTGAGGCAACTAGATATGTCTGATTACAGCAAATGTGTTATTGTCAATTTGTAGGTGAAAGATTTTATCCTCAACAGATATAGGTTAACATTACACCTGGAGGCAAATGCTTTAAAAAAGCCTAAGGAAGGAAGCATATTCCTTTAACACAAAATATCTGACCAGTATGGGGAGGATTCAACCCCCAATTGCAACTGGGGTTGCAATTATGAGGCAACTAGATATGTCTGATTACAGCAAATGTGTTATTGTCAATTTGTAGGTGAAAGATTTTATCCTCAACAGATATAGGTTAACATTACACCTGGAGGCAAATGCTTTAAAAAAGCCTAAGGAAGGAAGCATATTCCTTTAACACAAAATATCTGACCAGTATGGGGAGGATCATCGTGTCTCCGTCAGGGGGTCGTGGAGTGGTGGTCCAGCAGGCGTCACGGATTTTTATTTGTATTTTTTTTAGGGGGGCACGATGATATGGGATCGACGCACCTGTCGGCAGACCGCGCATGACTGTGTATATATATATATATATATATATATATATATATATATATATATATATATATATATATATATATACATACATACATACATACATACAGTCATGCGCCGTTAACGTGAGATTAAGGATATATATATATATATATATATATATATATATATATACACACACACACAGTAATACCCCGCTTAACGCGGTTTCGCTTAGCGCGATTTCACGTATACGCGGTGCCTCGCCAGAGCCGAACTTTCACTTAACGCGGGTTTTTTCCACGTATAAGCGCAGGGTGTCCGGCTGGAGATGCTATTTTTAGATTCGCCCCACCCGCCTGCCTGCCTGCCTGTTTTAGCTCATAAAATTCATACAAATTATCCGGCCAGAATATAATTTACGTTGCTGGAATTCTTACAATATGATGATCATTTTGAATATAAACATCATAGATTTTGCATTAGACATACAAATTTTAGATATAATGTTTACTCTGAGTAAATATGTTTTTTTTTGTGCAAAATATATGACATTTGTATTCAAAATATTCCTGGTCTTACAAAGAATCCAGCAATGTCAATTATATTATCCTAACTTTAGTTTGAGGTATTATTTATTACTAAAAACGTAAATATTCTGGTTTTCCCACACATCTGGTAGGGAGGGTTGGTGGGAGGTGGGGGGGAGGGAGGGACCAACCGACCACCTGTTATGTGTGAAGAATATTTTTTTTTTATTAACTGAAGATATTTGTTTTAGCTCATAAAATTCATACAAGTTACCCGGTCAGAATATAATTTACATTGCTGGAATTCTTACAATTTGATGATCATTTTGAATATAAACATCATAGATTTTGCATTAGACATACAAATTTTAGATATAATGTTTACTCTGAGTAAACATGTTATATTTCGTGCAAAAATATGACATTTATATACAAAATATTCCTGGTCTTACAAGGAATCCAGCAATGTCAATTATATTATCCTAACTTTAATCTGAGGTATTATTTAATACTAAATGTTAAAATTTAGTTTTTTCACCCAACATCTCTTGAAGGGAGGATTGGGATGGACCGCGCGGTTGGAAGAGGGGGGGAGGCAAGGTGGGGTACTTTGATTGACAGAGCGTGTTGTGAAGAATATTTTTTTTTTTTTATTAACTGAAGATATTTGTTTTAGCTCTTAAATTTCATACAAATTACCCGGTCAGAATATAATTTACATTTCTGGAATTCTTACAATTTGATGATCATTTTGAATATAAACATCATAGATTTTGTGTTAGACATACAAATTTTTTATATACAGTAATGTTTACTCTGAGTAAATATGTTATCTTTTGTGCAAAATATATGACATTTATATTCAAAATATTCCTGGTCTTACAAGGAATACAGCAATGTCAATTATATTATCCTAACTTTAGTTTGGGGTATTATTTATTAAAATTTAGTGGTTTTCCCCCCAAAATTTCTCAAGAGGGAAGAGCCAGGGAGTGTAGTGTGAGAAGAGGGGGAGGGAGTTGAGTCCATTATTTGAATGGACATTAACTTGGCGACTGTATTTCTCTATTTCTCTTAAGTATTAATTGTGTATGTACCATCACAAAATTAAGATGTTATTTTTACTAGAATAGGTATTGTGCTCAGAAAAGTAGAGCTTTGGGGGGTCCGCCAGCTCCCCTATTGGAATTAATCCCATATGTTCTGTTGTTCACTTAACATAGTGCAATTCTCAAGGGAACACCACCCCGCTAATGCAACATTGAAATCATATATATATATATATATATATATATATATATATATATATATATATATATATATATATATATGTATATATATATATATATATATATATATATATATATATAATATATATATATACATATATATACATATATACCTAGACCCCGACTTACGACCGTCGGGACTTACGACCGTCGGGACTTACGACCGCCTCAGATATAGATAAAAAATAAATAAATAAATAAATTTAAATGACACGCATTTTCTATACCGAAACGTTTCCAGTTAATGTAGTCTCCATGTATAATTAGAAAATTATGGGGGCCCCATGTGCATTCAGCTGACTACATTAAAGGTTAAGTGCTCAGTCACACTGTATCCATTCCTTATTATTTATTACTTTCACTGTACTGTATCCATTCATCATTATTCATTACTTTTACTGTACTGTATTTCATTGTAGATTTTTTATTAAAATTTTTTTATTTTTTTTATATCTACTGTATGTCGGACTTACGACCATGTCGAACTTACGACCTGGATTTGGGTCCCTAACCCCGTCGTAAGTCGGGGTCTAGGTGTATATATATATATATATATATATATATATATATATATATATATATATATATATATATATATATATATATATATACAGTCGACCCTCGTTAATTCGCACCCCTTTAATCCGGATTTCTGATAATTCGGACAAAATCTGATTTTTTTTTAGATTTGTAGGAATATTAGCTACGCGGACCTTAAGCTAAAATGCTGGTCCACCCACTGCTGGGATAAAACACCAGCGTCTTTTTGGTTAAATGTAACATCACCACTAGTGTGGGGGAGGGGATGCAACTTTTAGCTTCAGACATGAAAAATATTTACCATTTACTGCCATATTACATACATGTGTGTGTATACGCCTCGGGCTGGTGACAGCTCCTCATGTTTCTGCGGGGGAGGGAAAGATCTGGAAAAACAGCGCACGACTGATGGCTGTGAGTGTGAATGGAGAGGAGGGAGACAGGAGAGGGAGTATAATATCATTTTGGCTTCTTTATTGTCTCACAACATTGGTCAGTTATATATGAATGTATAATTAACCACACCATTAACATAGGCACAGACTTAATAACTTCTGATACCACATTAATCTCTTTATTACGCATTAATAGTTTGCGTAATTAATTCTGGGTTGTAGCCGGAGAAGTTTTACCTTGCTCCTTTCCCATCCCTGTTGCTACCTCCCACTCGTAACCCCCCCCCCACTCGCCCATCAACTTCCTCACACGGGTTCATACTCCCGTGGTTCACAACTCGCGGAGATTAGGATTATTTGGTTAGTGAATCTACCACATTCAAGACATATACAGTACTTAAGAATGATGTAAAAGAGCTATATTATACATATTTGAAAGTCTATTTTTGGATATAACACCCTGTAAACTGGAGGAGTGATTGCTTCGGACGCAGGTTCATACTCTCATGGTTCACAACTCGCGGAGATTAGGATTATTTGGTTAGTGAATCTACCACATTCAAGACATATACAGTACTTAAGAATGATGTAAAAGAGCTATGTTATACATATTTGAAAGTCTATTTTTGGATATAACACCCTGTAAACTGGAGGAGTGATTGCTTCGGACGCAGGTTCATACTCTCATGGTTCACAACTCCCGAAGATTGGGATTGACAACGCTGACTGTAGCAGGTGGAAGTGTGGAAGGGTGTACCTCAATATCTAGTTCTTATTGCTACTAAAGGGAAATTCATTTTTACAAACCAAGGTAATGTAATAGTCTAAGCATAGGATATTTCACCGCCCCTTGTGAATCCCTAAGGATAATGCCATTGTGTGTGCTTTGTGGTATCTAAAGGAAGTAATTTCATTTTCAAATTTTGAAACTAGAAAGCATTCTGGCTTTTTTAAGGCTATGCTTCCCTAGTTTTGTGTGCATTGTGGACTGTCACCAAGTATTTCATAAGGTTTTCCATTGGGCATAAATGACGGATTGAAGTATGGAATCATATTTTATGGCTGAAAAGACCAGCAAAGTAACTGACTTCCTGCCCTCCATCCTGAAGTGAAGTCCTAAATTGGCAAGGTTCTTAGGGCTGGATTATGACCACCGTGTATGATCAGAGTAGACGTCAAGGGAACTAACAGTACAGTAGTCATGATTCTGACCTGACAACCATTAGATTTGTAAGGATTTGTGCTGATTCAAATGGGTGGGAAGGCTATAATTTGTTCATTTTTTGCAGCAATAAACTGTCCATTCAGACAATGGCAATGGTAGGCTTTGTAAAGATGCTTGGCAGTAAAACAACTCGCAGGTATCTCATTCATTTCACTGTCTTTAAAATAAGATTTATCTCATATTTAATTATTACATTTTGGTTTTCCACAGCCACTTGATGATCTTCTGGGACCAACTTATGTGTCATCAGGACCTGCTGGGCTATCAGTGTCCAGTATTAAGGTTCACAAAAGCAAGATTGGACATCTTCCTCCTGCAACACAAACCATTTTCCACAAAGTCTCAACATCACCAGACCGGACATCTACTACTCCTCCCCAGTCATACTCTCCTGCTGTATCTCAGGCTGCCTCTTCCACTTGTTTATTGCAAGAAGTGAAAAGAAAAAACTCTGAATCTAGCTCAGCTACTCTTGATAACCAAGCAGAAAGAGGAGACAAAAGACAACACTTAATGGAGCAATACTTTGAGCAAGTGAAAGACAAAGAAGCTAAGGAGGTGGAATATAAGAGGAGAAAGGAGAGGAGAGAAAGAATGAAACTCAGAGCTTTACAGAAAATAGGAAAAGAGCTCCAAAGTATTGCAAAAGTTCAATTAGAAATCATTAAAAAACAAGATTTAATTTTAGAGGAAATTAACCGATGAGTCTATATATAAAGCAAAACATATATGATACAGTACTTTTTATACATATTCACTGCCTCCTATGAAGAAGTTAGTAAGAGGTTGTCTGCCCGCATCCAAGGAGTGAACTTAGAGTTTTTTGGATTAAAAGAACAATTTGATTTGGTTAAGGTTGGTAAAGGTGTACTGTACAGTGCCACTCATACTCTTTCATTCAGAAAATACACTTTATGACTTTTTTTCTTTTTTTTTTTAAGTTTTATGCTGGAATATGTCTGTTTGTATTGGCACAATTTATATGACTAATTCTCAAGTCTTTTTCTTATGAAAAGTATAAATTGGTAGTATACTGTACAGTAGTATTGACTTAATGCTTTTGGCTTGTGTAAATATTTGATAATTTGCTTTTTACTGTAGTACAGTTTAGTTATTTTTAACAATACAGTATTATGAAATTGAACTATATTTAGTGTAAAAAATTTCTGTTTAACTGTACACTAAAGTGAAACAGATCTTATATTGTATATTAAGTGAGATTTTTTATAAGAGATATCCTTTAAATAGTAAAACTACAATTTGATCAGGCTAATGTAAAGATTTCTTATCTAAGTTTAATGGGATTTTAAAATACAATATTTATACGTGATACCTACATGTAAAGCTACTTATTTTTTCATTGCAAACATTTTCCCACTAGACTGCTGTGTGCCAGGAATCAATAGCAAAATTGCTCTGTCTTTTCTCGTGTTCATCTATTCATTGTAACTGGTGTAATGTCCCCATAAATTGCTCAACATCTGCTCTCCTGTCCTTCACATACTGTACTCTGCTGCATCCAGAAGTTCAACTCCCTCATTAGTGCAGCAAAGCCTCGATAAATAGGACTAATTTGGACAGACTCCAGTCCCAAAAAAGGAAATCTGTTGGGGGTGGAGATGACACTATTAATCTGCACTGTTTAATCCATAAAAGGTCACATTATTATACAGTGGTCCCTCGGTTAACGAATGGTTCGGTTAACGAAATTTCAGTTAACGAATTACCTTCCATAAGAATCTTCAATTCGGTTAACGAACAAAAATTCGATTAACGAAATCCTTACGAACATCATGTTTTGTTGTGAGCATCAGCTGATGGGCTAGTCTGCCAATTCAGTAATTCAGTAATCTGTTCTATGTTTACATTCGTTTCCAGTGGAGTAAACATCAAGAAAATTGTGCTCTTTAATATTTGCGCATTTTTTATATTAAAATTATTGGTCATTCTAAAATTTAGCCATCCAAGCTCTGTCTACATAAAGTTCTTCAACTATTATTTTTGGCTCGATATATGTAACTTTATTAATTTATTGAAACTCATTTAAAGTGAGGTATGTCATAATGAACGGTTTATATAACGAATATTTACATAACAAACAGTTTTTCCTATAAAATTGAAAATGCTAAAACGTACGAAAATTCTACGGCGAACGCGGATGAATATTGTTTCGGGAGTTTAAATGCACATTTACTGTATATACTCATCTATAATTCTACCTCGTTTATAGGTCGACCCTGATTTTTTGACCAAGAAATCATTAATTTATGATATGCCTTTTTTATAGGTCGACCCATGTTTTTGAGGGTAATGGAACAGCAAAACCTTCACTAAAAACACTACGTCCTATAAACTGAGGGTCGCCGTGCCTGAAATACCGAGCGCCAAAGGCAAATTGCTTACCATTATTATGACACTACACTGAAACGCGGGTAGCTTCAGCAAAAATATTGTATATTTCCATTCAAGTTTTTATTCAAGTCAATTAGGAGGGAATATTATTGTAATACAACAGATTTTTTAACTGAAAACCATTCGAAAAGCGACCACGGTAACATCTTTTGAACAACGAAAGAGAGCGAAAGTCGATTGTTTTCGTCATGGTTTTATCCCACCTGCCACTGTAATACGTACGTCATTTCAGCAAAAATATTACATTCCGTGAATGCATTATATCAAGCACAGTATGAATAGAATATCATTGTAATATAACATTATTTTAACCGAAAACTATTAAAAAAAACCAAGTAACATCTCCTGAACATCGGAAGGTTAGGTAAAGTCTTTTGTTTTCGTCATGTATTTTATCCTATTTTACATTGAAATACATCACGTTTCAGCAAAACTACTATTTATTTCCGAGAATATATTCATTCAGGCACAGTTAAGGTAAAATATACATGTGAGTAACAGTTTTTTAACTGAAAACGATTTGAAATACGAGTGTACCGTCTAGCTGATACGCAACAGCTGGTGGTGCGTAGTGCATCGTTGTAAACAATATGAGGTTGAGGTGGATTACCGGGTATTATACAGTTGTACCCCGCTTTACGCGGTTTCACTTAACGCGATTTCTCATATACGCGGTGCCTCACCAGAACCGAACTTTCACTTAACGCGGTTCATCTACTCAATACGCGGGAAGCGGCGCGGGCACGATGCGCACAAGGTCGCCCAGTCATCAAAACATTACCGAGTTCTTCACCCGCCACCCACCACAGCCGGCCCAAGTCAGTGATGGTGATAATTATAGTGAGGATATGGACTTATATGGACTTTGAGGGGTTTGACAAAGAGGCCCTGCAAGCCTCTGTGGTGGATAGTGATACAATTGATACAAGTGATACAGGTGAGGGCCAATAATCTGCCCTCTGCCTCGGAACCAACCCCCCATCCCCGTGTGCCCAGCCATCTTTTCTACTAATGTAAGTGTTAAAAAACCTAATATTATTGATTATTAATTATTAATTGTGTGTGCATACCATCATAAAGTTAAGATAATATTTTTACTACAACATAGTTGTGTGTCGTCAAAAAGTGGAGTTTGGGGGTCGGGCCAGTCTCTATTGGAATTAATCCCATATGTTCTGTTGTTCACTTAACGCGGTACCCTGTGGGTTCAATTGACCGCATTAAGCGGGGTACAACTGTATTAAGTGTGAAATATCGAAGAGGTTTTTATTACCGGTATTTTTTGTAGATCATTGAGTACATGTACTGTGATACCGTATATGATATGATAAGTTAACCTGTCCTAAGAACTTCAACACAGACTACTGAAAGCACTTTGTAAGGTAATTTAGCCTATTGTAAGTTGGTGAGATTCATCTGCTGAAGGCACTGCACAGCTTTTCATTACTAATTGGTACATATTTTACATTTCCATTGTTTACTGGCAGTAAATGGTAAATATTTTTCATGTCTGAAGCTAAAAGTTAATCCTTGTCCTTCCCATCATGCGCAGATCCAACCTAACAAAACTATTACCCATGTAGAGGTCGACCCCCAATTTTTCATTGTTAAGTGGTTGTATTTTGGGGCCTGGAACGGATTACCCCTATAACGAACGAACGCTATAACGAACAAGGTTCTAGAACCAATTTCAGTCGGCCCTTAACATACGCGGGGGTTAGGTAACAGAGATACCCGTGAATGTTAAAAATCCGTGTACTATTGCTGCCCTTCTCTAAAAAACCCTGGGCCCCCCCATGTCCTTATTTACCGTATATACCTGTGTGTAGTTCGAGTTTTTAAGACCAGATTATTTGGCAAAAAATTGGGGGTCGATCTCTAAACGGGTAATAGTTTCGTTAGATTGAAAAATATTTACCAGTAACTACCAGTAAACAATGGAAACGACGCACCACCAGCTGTGAGTGTCGGTACAGTTGCTAGGGCAGATCTCTTGCATCATCATAGCAAGCCCAAAGTAGCCAAATGTATGGTATGGTATGCACAGGACGATGTAAAACATTAAGTATTCATTTTTTAAAGTTTATTTATTGATACTGTAAATAAATTTTTGTTCATTACATTTGAAACATCAATCTTTGTTAATTAAATTTGAAACAAAAGAAAACTACGATAACATATTTTCATTAAAATATTTCATCACAAGTATATTTTACCTTAACTGTGACTGAATGAATATATTGTCAGAAATAAATATGGAAATGTAATATTTTGGCTGAAATGACGTACATATTACAGTGGAAAGTAGGATAAAATCATGACTAAAACAATGACTTTCGCTCTCTTTCATTGTTCAAAAGATTTTACCGTAACATCTTTTGAACGAAATAAAGCAAAAGTCATTGCTTTCGTCACAATTTTATCCCACTTTCCACTGTAATCTGTACGTCATTTCAGCAAAAATATTACATTTCCATATTCTCAGAAATAAATAGTAGTTTTGTTGAAATGTAATGTACAGTAATTAATATTAAAATGCAAAAAGAGCTATAAAAACACTTAATACTGTACACACGTAATGTACTGGCTGGCATCTCCACTCGTCCCTGCTCCCGCCTCCAGCGTCACCACTCCTCCCTCCGCCTCCTCCACATCGTCACTACTGTTGTATTACAATGATATTCTATCCTAATTCACTTGAATAAATACTACGATACCATATTTCTGAATATTTTCATTAAAATCCATCAAAATCATTTTCCTTGTCATCGTCTTAAGCACCAAACAGCTCCTCCCAGTCTTCTCCTTGAACAGGGCTAGAGGGTATGTGTTTTTCGAATCGTTTTCAGTTAAAAAAATGTTACATCACATGTTTATTTTACCGAAACTGCGCCTGAATGAATATATTTTCAGAAATAAATACAGGTAGTAGTTTTGCTGAAACGTGATGTATTTCAATGTAAAATTGGATAAAATACATGACGAAAACAAAAGACTTTACCTAAGCTTCCGATGTTCAAGAGATGTTACTCGTTTTTTTAATAGTTTTCGGTCAAAATCATTTTATATTACAATGATATTCTATTCATACTGTGCTTGATATATCGGTACGGTACTACACTCACGGAAATGTAATATTTTTTGCTGAAATAACATACGTACAGTGGTCCCTCGTTTAACGAGCGCCTCGGTTAACGAGATTTCGGTTAACGAGTTACCTCCCATAAGATTCTTAAATTCGGTTAACGAGTTTCTTACGAGCCGACCTCAACAACTTTTGGCTTGCACTGGGCGGTCAACCAGCTGTAGTATTAGTCCGCCAATACATTAATCGGTTCTAGGGCTTAAATTCCTTACTATTTTAGTATATATCAAGAAGTTTATACTATTCAATAATTTTAAAAGTTTAATATTAAATTTTTTAGTCATTTTAACAATTATTGAACATAATTGAAGGTAAAGTGACTAGTTTAATGCGCAGCATCCAGCCTCTTAACACAGCAAACAGGCGTTAGTCTCTCTTTGTTTTCACTGGAGGTAACATTTTACTTGAGACTCTTCAACTAAACGCTTTTTTTCTGTGTTTCCAAGCAAATTATTGGTCATTTTGAAATATATTTTACTTATTGACAATATATAGTGCAGTGTTATTTTAAAGAAAATATTCTTTATTTACAACAAGTTTCACTTTGAAAAGCACATGTTGACATTGTTTGAATCCAGCATGGGGCCTAAGAGATCAAGAAAAGCGATTTCAATCCAAACCAAGCAGGAAATCATAAAAAAACATGAACAAGGCATTAGAACAAATGCGCTATGCAAAGAATATGGCATGTCGACATCAACTGTGTCGACAATTCTTGCACAGAAAGACAAATTTAAAGAAGTGAAAGTGAGAGACAAATCTACAAGGGTGTTTAAAAGTAGATCCCTAATTGCAGAAACTGAGAGGTTACTTATCATCTGGATTAGGGAAAAACAGATGAAAGGTGATTCAGTTTCTACTGAATTCATTTGTGAAAGAGCCAGGGAGATTTACGAACATTTAAAGACAGATCAACCTGGTTCTTCAGGCACAGAATTTCAAGATTTTCGGGCCAGCAAAGGCTGGTTCGAAAAATTTAAGAAAAGAAGTGACATTTTCAGTGTTTTTAGGCATGGTGAAGCTGTTAGTGCTGATAAGGAAGGGTCAGCGAAGTTTTTAGATGAATTTAAAAAACTGATGGAAGAAGAAAATTATCTTCCACAGCAAGTGTTCTATGTGGACGAAACTGGGCTGTTCTGGAAAAAGTTGCCCAAAAGAACATTCATCACCAAAGATGAAGCCTCTTTACCTGGGCATAAACCCATGAAAGACCGTCTCACTCTATTGCTTGGTGCCAATGCTTCAGGGGATTTCCGACTGAAGCCTATGCTTGTCTACCATTCTGAAAACCCCAGGGTGTTCAAGCAACAGAAAGTGGTAAGAACAAAGCTTGGAGTTTATTGGAATCCAACCGTAAGGCATGGGTGACAAGACAGCTCTTTAATGAATGGGCTGTTGATGTGTTTTGCCCTTCTGTCAAGAGCTACCTAACCACCAATAAACTCCCTTTAAAGGCTCTTCTCCTCATGGATAATGCTCCTGGTCATGACCCTGACCTTGCCAGAAATTTGGAGTATCAATTTGACTTTGTGAAAGTGTTGTTTTTGCCTCCAAACACTACATCAATCATACAGCCAATGGACCAGAATGTGATCAGCAACTTCAAGAAGTTGTACATGAAGAAAGTGTTTAGGAGGTGTCATCAGGCAACTTCCAATGATCCTGAACTAACACTGAAACATTTCTGGAAGACACAATTCAACATCCTGGAGGCTATAAAATTGATTGTGTCATCATGGCAAGAAGTCTCCACTAGATCCCTCAATTCTTCATGGAAAGCTCTGTGGCCATCAGTAGTCCATGATTTTGAGGGATTTGAGGAAGAAACAGAGTTGGACCAGGAGATTGTGTCCATTGGTCAGTCATTGGGCCTTGAAGTGGAGGAGGAGGAGGATGTGGAAGAGCTTGTGATGTCTCATGAGGAGGAACTTACTCCTGATGACTTGAAGCAACTGGATGAGATGTTACAGGTAGAGGGTGACAGTGGTGAGGAGGAAATTGAAAGTGATGACCATATGTCAGCTAAACAGTATAATTTTTTTTTTTTTTTTTTTTTTAGCTCATAAAATTCATACAAATTACCCGGCCAGAATATAATTTACATTGCTGGAATTCTTACAATATGATGATCATTTTGAATATAAACATCATGGATTTTGCATTAGACATACAAATTTTAGATCTAATGTAATAATTTGGTTTACACAAAGCAAATATTTTATCCTTTGTGCAGAATATATGAAGTTTACATTCAAAATATTCCCTGACCTGCAAGGAATCCAGAAATGTCAATTATATTATCCTAACTTTAGTCTGAGTTATTATTTATTACTAAAAATGTCCATAAAGCGGAAGGGAGTGAGCCAATCAGACCTTGTACAGTTGAGAGAAACTTTAGCTTCCCGTTAGCAAGAGGGTTTCACTAAGCTGCTCGGGATGTGGTGTTGTGCCCCCGAGTGGTAAGAACTGATCACCCACTGTGGATGCTGGTCCCGTCGTTTTAGTTGTCGGAAGCACTCGTTCACTCGAGATCCTTTGCTACCCCGCTAACAGTGACAGGCCTACACTGATCGGTCCAATGGCGACAATCGCCACCCTCAATCATCAACGGCAGTCTCAAACGGCAGTCAATCTCTCGCAGTCAACTCCGGTCAACTCCGGTCAACTCCAGTCAAGTGGGTTCTGACGGAAACCCTGAAATGAACTCACTGTTAGCTCTAGTTTACTTTACCACTGCCCTATCTAACCCTGTCTGAGATCGCATGAGACTTACTTGTTATACGGCAATAGCGCAACACAGGTGACTAGGCCACGTGACTATTTCTGTGACGGACGCGCAGGGACGTCTTGTTTGCTTGACTCCTCCCCGCGACTGAGAGAGAGCCCGCCTCGTGTCCTCTCAAGGCGTTAGCTTGGGCCTACGTGATATATTTTCCGCCTAACTAATAACTCCTTGGGACACCCGTAACATTATTCAGACTGATAAACGATCTATAATAATTTCAAATTCAATAATAGTCCCTTACTTCATGAATCGCATCATTATTAATTCGGTAAATTACATTTAATATCATATAGGCCTAGTTCCGCAATCTCTCGCTATGAGCAGGCAGCGCTCTCTCCCCTCAGATGACCTTGAACGCTCAGTATCGCTAATGGCGGGGCATTTGAAATTACTCTGAAATTTCTGATATATATATATATATATAATTTTTTTTTTTAGAAAATAAATTATTTTAACAGCATAACAAATGAACCTAAAAAAGATTTATGCAATAAACATATGGATGCTTTTTTTCTTTTTCTTTTTTAACGGCAACGCTGTACACTCAAAGTTGGCGGAGGTATTTACCATCCCTCACACTTGGGAGGCATTTTCTGTCCCTCTCGGTTTATTTTCTTTACATTTTTACTACTGTTATTTGTTTATATTGTGCTTAAATTATTATGGCGATGTGCACTGTAGGAAGGGAGAAGAAGTGTAGGAAGGGGGAAGAAGCGTGGGAGGAAGGAAGAAGCGTGGGAGGAAGGAAGAAGTGTGGGAGGATGGGAGCAGTGCTGGAAGGAGGGACCAGTGTGAGAGGAAGGAAGCAGTGTGAGAGGGAGGGAGGGAGTGTGGGTGGATGTAACCATGCAGTGGGGGGGGGTCCTCAATGCAAAGTGGCGGGAAACATTTACACAAGATGCTACACACCACCAGCCAACAGATTATGGTAGCTAGACTCAGTGTCAAAAACACGGGAAAAGTATATTTAAAAAAGTTCTGGTATGTGAATGACCAGAGAGTGTAACATGGGCAACCACGTACTTGAATGTTAACGACCAGCTGCGGGTTAAAGAAAATTAGTTGTGATAATGCATAACAAGGTTACTAAAAACTATTAAATCAACAATACAAAATATGAAACGGAACACTCTGCGTTGAAAATTAGACTTAAGTCTGGTTGCCGACAACTGTTTTCACAGAGATGGTCGTTACGTATTGTAAAGTGCTATATGTAAGTAACCACATACAGCTCCTCCCCGACTTACGTCCACCCGCGCTTACGACCTGCCTCAGTCGTACCAAAATTTGGTCAAATTTCATATTTTTCGAGGTCCTAAGTCCGTACACAGACAAAATTTTCATCTGTAATTCACTTTAAAATGGCTGACAAGCTTAAAAGTGAATGTTTTGTGGTGCTGAGAAGATAAGGAGACCCCCATTTTAGATTTTCTATGTATTATTTAAGCATTTCCGACTTACGACCATTTCGACTTACGACCTGGATGTCGTTCCCTAACCCCGTCGTAAGTCGGGGAGCAGCTGTAATTTGTCATGTGAATAAGGAGAAAACTGTATACTCTACTGTACAGAACTTTAAAGATATAAATTGGATAAATTAATTGTGTGGGAGGTGAGAGTGATCTGGGAGCAGCAGGTGGGTGGCTCCCTCCCCCAAGATCCCTTTAACACATCTTTATGCAAGTTCATCATAATTCTCATATCATTTAGGTTCATTTGGTGCTGAGTTGATAAAATATCATAAAAGAAGCAACTTTCCTGAAAAAAAATCCCACACTGAACACCATAATTCGTTTGTTTGCAAAGGTCAAACAGCTGATCAGCTTCGCTCCTTCACCACTTATGTTTACCACAACATGTCTTTTGCACTTAGTATGTAAATTATTACAGTACTGTAATGTATTTATCATCTCTTTACAAATAATATTGTAGGTTATTTATCAACACTTGGGTAATACCTTACATTATAGTAGGCCCTTCAAATTCGCAGGGGTTAGGTTCTCAAAATGGCCGCGAATCGCCAAATTCGCGAATAACATTTGCTGACCATAGGGGAGGCGGGGGGGTACATTTTTATTTTTTTTACAAAGAATTGTATATTCCCTTTATGTGTTTGCCCTTAGAACAATTATTTCTTTTACCTGTACAGTATTGTATATATGTGTGTGTAGACACACACTCACAAAACACATGCAGTCCTCTCACAAATGATCAGAAACAAGTGAAGTATTAATAAAGCACGGAGTAGACTTGACATT